>NC_069373.1:66264318-66569431 GCF_021730395.1 Mercenaria mercenaria
AAAGAAATCCGTCCATGTTTATCAATGAAAAGAGACATTGCAAAACCAATAAATATACATGCAGCATTTCTCATCTCATTACTTTCATGCATGTTGCAATTAAACGAAATATTAGAAATTAAGCTATGTCCGAAAATGCAATACACTATTCATCTAACATTATAATTAATTTAATGGAAAAACGGGAAATAACTTATGCCACTTAATTTATCAGCAGTCTTACCAATTATTTCCCTTGGATTGTTCAATTGTACTGTAAATGGATAATGCAAAGAAATTCAAATAAAACAGAAAACTTTTGAAAGTCGAGTAACGCACCAACATAACAATTATTTTATATAACAATGGAACACTGGACTATATTTAGTAAAACATACATAAATTAAATTTTTTCAAAGGGTGTATACTACGGTGTTCCGTTTGGACAATCGTTACTTTTTATTCGATACTAAACCGCGATGCACAATGGTACGATGACGAAAACGCAATGGCGCGATGGCTAGATGATGAAACAACGATGGTACGATGGTGAAAACGCGATGGCACGATGATGAAATCGCGACGGTGCGATGGTACGATGGTGAAATGTCGATGTAATATCGCGTTTTTATCATCGTACCATCGCGTTTTCACCATCGTATCTTCGTACCATCGCGTTTTCACCATCGTGTCATCGCGTTTTCATCATCGTACCATCGCATTATCACCATCGTACCATCGCGTTATCACCATCGTACCATCGCCTTCCGGTGGTCATGCGCAGTGGTACAGTATATGTGCCAGTAAAATTGCATTATGTACCTTCTACATCCTGACAAGAATAAGCTGAGTTTGAATAATACCATGTGACGATTACACCAAGCTTTTTATTTACTTCCATGCATACATAAAATACAAAGGACGTGGCCTTGAAGATTTTACAGTTTTAAAGAACTGAGCACTGAACATTTTGTAAAACATTTTGCAAAACAGCAGAATCTAAATGGTAAATTTCGTCTCGCAAAATACATTGAGATACATTCATCTGTTGTTGACAAAAAATACAAGTGTACGGGACTACGCATTTCTAACCGGAAGGCGATGGTACGATGGTGAAAACGCGTTGGCACGATGGTGAAAACGCGATGGTACGATGGTGAAAACGCGATGGTACGATGATGATAACGCGATGGTACGAAGGTGAAAACGCGATGGCACGATGGTACGATGATGAAAATGCGATGGCACGATGGTACGATGGTGAAAACGCGATATTACATCGATATTTTATCATCATACCATCGCACCATCGCGATTTCATCATCGTGCCATCGCGTTTTCACCATCGTACCATCGTTGTTTCATCATCGTGCCATCGTGTTTTCGTGCATCGCGGTTTAGTATCAAATAAAATGTCACGATTGTCCAACGGAACACCGCAGTATACTTCACGTAAATATTTTACCAGATACTTCTCTAAAATGCATTTGCATTTTATACTGCAATGTTTTTTGTCAAATAAAATGAAAAGAACAGCAAAATAAAAGAATTAAATAAAAATTTATCATTCTCGATTATAAATTTTGATAAAAACATTTAATGCATCATAAAATATTTAGTCTGTCCAAAAATTTAATTTACATGGGATAAAATAAATGATGCGGTAGTCTATAGATATAATACGCTTGATTTAAGTCTGGGAAGTGGTTTGTGTGAATCTAAAATGGCCGCCAAAATCCAAGATGGCCACCGTCATTCATGGCAAAGCAAGTTTGCGTATGATGCAAAAAAGCAGTATTTGAATATTAAACTACGCCTCGATTAAGTCTGCGATTTCAAACATTGAAACATCAATATGGCCGCCAAAATCCAATGGTCGCCAAAAATCACATACTAGTATTATTTGAAAATGGGGAAAATTGTTTACATTGTGTACAGAGATGTAAATTGGAACGGTAACGCAAAATATATACCCTTACATAATCCAGACCCCAATATTGAGACAAAATCTATTATGGCCAACCGATGATATGCTGCCAAGATGGTCAGCACTATGAATCAATTCATGGATTCACTACAGTCACTTGATTGTTTGTTGTTGTTGTTGTTTTTCCCTAAAGTATACAAGCCATATTGTATGTATTGTCCGGACTGAAAATACACATTATCTTATCAAATATCACGTGTTTTCTTTGATTCTAAACAGTTATGTATAAAAGTTTTTTTCCCTACGTTTACATGCAGAAGTTATGAATGAAAGTTGTCACAGTCTACGTTTTACATTCTGACATAAATTGAAAACAGTATCTAAAATGTCATTACAAAGAAAGGCAACAATTGCCTCAGACAGGTATATAGCAGGGACTTTTCAGGTCAGTAATGCATACGTTTTTGTATAGTGCATTAAGGAAAATGGGAAATGTTTTAATATTGATAGTTTTTTTTTTTCAAAAATAAGAAAAAAAAAAGTAAAATAACTTTACAATACGGACACAGGTGTATATTTTAGATAATGCACTGACAAAAATAGTATGCCAATGCGTACAAGTTCTATCAAAGGTATATACTAGTAAGCTAGTGCACTATATATTTTAATATGCAAACCATATAATTCGCGCAGTAAAATACAATTTGTAAATGTATGAATTTGAATACTACCACGTATTTAATTTACCTATTGTCCATTTATTGTTCTGTCTATAATCAGTCCTTAATTAATTATTGCTACTTATATACCCATTAATTTTTAAACACCATACCCATCTGTTTTTATTCATTGTCACTGAAATTACTATACTATAGTCTCAACCTGTGTACAATATATTTTCAGCATTAAACAATGTTAATATTATGGCTAGTTTTTTGTGGTGTTTTACTACGATATACGTGTTTTCAATATGACATTTACAATGGAAAACATTAACATCTATATTATATTTAGCTTTTACTACATATCGGCATGTCAGATGTAAGCTCACCATCAGATAATGACGGTATTGAAATTAAGCATGGTCTTATATGTCCAGGAACTACCAAACATCAACTGCAATATCCTGCAACTTGAACCCGGACTCTAGTTACGCCATGTGACCAGCCTCTATATGCAATTGCCAAACAGGTACGGTGGAATAGTTCACTGACGTATGGCGAGAATAAGGTTTTGATCACATTGAATGGATTGCATATAAAGGCTTATTTGTGACCTGCTGGGGAATATTGGATGGACAGCTGCTTTGGCCAACACAAATATAGGTGCGATAGGAAAGGCAGTTTTATCAAAATATCTAGTTGTATATCCAGGTCATGACATGTCCATGAGATGACTGTATGTAGTTTGTGTAGTCTACAACAGAGAGAATACAGTAAATATTATGTAGTATCTCTTATAGCATCTTCATATGAGGAAATTGTGCAATACTTCAAGCCACTTACCAAACTTACTTATGGACCAATTACAATGCTGGTGCATACTGGAACTGATATTGAGCCATACTGATGTTTGCTAAATCAGTTAGAGAGAGAAATTTTACAATTATACATTTAGGCGCTGAACCATTAGAAACCATGGTTCTTTACATTGGACAACACCCAACTATTTAAGAAGCTACCCGTCAACCTCTGATATATTGTCACCCCTTCCGAAAAGAATCCATACATATTGCGTAAATTTTCTACAGAAAAGTTTGTGATTCTGCCAACTTAACTAAGGATCAAAATTCACTTCTGGTTCTATCCACGTCGGGTAATTTGCGGTCACAATCTCGGTCAGATAAACAGGCAACACTTGAGAATCTGTCTACGAGTGAAGCATCCATAATTAATGCAGTGTTATTGGATGGCGATGCAATTTCGAACAGAATAAAAACGGGTCCCACTGAAGCGTTCACAGAGTGGTCAACATAGGTACTTCAACTATAATGTAAAGGTTCTTCCCAGAATTCGCAACATGTGTGACATCGTATGGAACATGGACATGCAGGATATTTTCAAAGCTAGTTGTGATCTGACCCAATTCTTCTGCTGTGAAAAAGGGAAGAAACCTGCACTTCCCTAGATAATAACATTGGGGCTTACTGTGTATGGCATCTGCGATTTCCAGGATCATTAATTGCCATTCAATAGGTAGTTTAAAGGTTTGTTGTCCATTTGTATGACCGATTATGTGCAACAGAATCATTGTGTCAATACTACAAGAACGAAGATGTTAACACAGACAGGACAGCAGATTGGCCACATCCTTCCTACAAGTGTTGGCACCGTTACTGAAACATACCAAGAGGTGGATACTTTGCATAGACATCTGTCCATTTCCTTAATTATTATTTTACAGGGCGAGAAGGCTTATTTTCGAATCCAGTTCCTTCACCTTTACTGTTTGTAGAAAATAAGTATTTGTATCAGTACTGTTAACTTCTGTGGACAATTTGTATTTGTTTTTGAAGGTAGTGTCTGCGCAGGTAAAAATTTGTTCTTTTATTAGCGACTTCCCATTTTTGGCGGTTATCGATGGATTGAATATCTCAGACGTTGTTGTACAAAATTTACCATTCTAGTTCAGTTTTAATGTTCATTAACCTGCTCTTATTCTTCATTTTCTTTTAACGTATCATGTGATCAAGTCCACGGCGGATAGCATTCAGAATTCAGTAAAGTGTTCCGGGAAAATGACATTTTAGTCACATACCGAAAACATCTTTTTTTTTCATAACGTCAGTTATAAAAAGCCCATGAAAAAAACTTTTTTACTATGTAAAATGCTTATATCTTATTTGTGGTAGTGTGCGTACTGTCTTGTTATTATATACTTCTGACAATCATGAAAAAAAGATAGACCTTAATTAAAACATTTTAAAGATAGAAATACAATAAATACTGTCTAGAAATTAATTTATAATTCCCTTAAATAAAAATGATTTAAAAATGTGAAATTTATGACAGCTTTGTTTATATCAGTAACAGAAGATTTGATATTTAATTTAAGGTTGTGATCCGCAAAGAATGACAACCTTTGTCATACGCCAGTACCGACAAGCAGAGAAAGTTTTATTAGTTTACTTCCCTTGCAATTACACAAGTAAATATTAACTGAAAACGGTTTTAGACACAATATCATACTTTTTGCACAATAAAAACATTTAGGATATATTCATATGTGTTTGATTTACCCTTTAAAAGTGCTACATATTGTAATCGTCGTCGGGTCTTATTTCGGAACGATTAGCTAAAGTTGCAGGATGGCAGGGATTTTTGGTATAGTGTAAAAGATGGTACGGTAGTGTTTTTTATCTGGGTATGGTTAAACTACGCACATGGGCCAAATACGGAACTACCAAAATTCACATAAAGACCGATTAATGATTCTATGCATTTAATATTGCATTAAACGAATTTTAACTTTAATTTAAAGAAACTTATAATATAATGTCATCCTTGGTGTGAGCTTTCATAATGTTCCAGAATGTTACTATGTTTACTATAGGCTATAAATGAAATGTCAGTGCTTAGCGGATTTCGAGTTTTAGCGGCAGTCTTGTTTTAGCGGTTTTTACTACAGTTAACACACACAAAATGTATACAAATAGGCTGGCGGATTAGAGATATATAGTATCCCTTTGGTGGATGTTGGCGGATGACGGATCTTTGACCCACGTGTGACCTAATGTCCGTGTCCGACGGGCTGATGTCTGCGCATGTAGTTATAAAGTTCTTGGTCGCTGGAATATACAATCGAATATAATCTTGTCCCGCCAAGGCACTCTTGTCCAATCAGCGACTGTAGCGGTATTAATTGACCAACCAAACCGTACTGCTAAACTTAGAATTGTCATCCAGAAAAGACTGACCCGCTAAGGATTCCGCTGAAATAAGATTGTTCCGCATTTATACACTTAATGCAGATATGACTTGCAGTCCGATATTAAGCAGACGGTACTGTTTCTGAATATTCTTAAGGTAGTTTTGTTGCATTACGGTATTTTCTGGTCGTTTGTCTGGAAACGGCACTTGCTTCCGCTAAATTTTCCCGATAAATGTAAACGTCAGTAAATTCTGTTAAATGATAGATTTTGGGATTCCAGACTTATCAAAGAGAGTTCAAAAGGACACAATGTGCCTTTTGAGAAGTCAAAACAACAAGGCAGTCTGAAAGAGAGCTAAATCCCCCGCCACTGTTATGGATAGTGAAAGGGTAAACCTTTGAGCTATGACCTTGACCTTGAACTGAACTGACTGACTCATGAATTCTGCACATCATCTTGATGAGGTGATCATTTGATCCAAGTTTCATGAAAATCCTTCAAGAAGTTTAGGAGATACCGTACATAGCGGACACAAAATGGAACGCTCAAACATTTGTGACCTTGACCTTGAGCCGGCATGGTAACTCAGGAGTTCTGCAAATTGTCTTGATGAGGTGATCATTTAACCCAGGTTTCTTGAAAATCATTCAAGGGGTTTAGGAGATACAGAGCGGACACAAAATGAAAGGATCAAACCTTTGATCCTGAGTTGTGACCTTGACCTTGAGCCAACATGGCTGACTCATAAGTTCTGCACATTGTCTTGATGAGGTGATCATATACAGAAAAGAGCTAAGCTACTGGATAACCTAACTAATGTAATAGGTGATGTAACACCTGTGTACATTAACTTGCGGTTCACCCCTCCTTGCCCACAAACACACCCATGAGATGCAGTAAGTGTCTATACGCATTAAAGATTTATTATCAAAATGTCGTGAAAGTATACTTAATGTTAACACGAATGACAAAGAAGTTCTTTCTACTTTGTTGAATGAATATTTATAAGCGGCTGTTCCCGAAAATGCAAGTAAAACGTAGCTGTCTAATGACAGCGCGCTCGACTATTTGAAGCTCTTCCGTTTAATACTATTTTCATATACAAAAACTTTTACAAATTTTCTTAGTTGTAAAATGGGCATATTTTTGCAAGTATGTAAGCCAGAGTTATATAACTTGCCACGTGAGGTCATCTTATAGTGTCAAGGACATGTGTAAGGTTTGAAAGAATTTGACCTTGTAGTTTCTGAAAAACCTTACATGTAAACCTTACATGCTTACATGTGAAAATTTAACCTAAAATTCTAAATTAAAAGGGGGAATAATTTTGAAATACCGAAAAGAACAAGAGTTATGTAATTTGTACTTGGAGGTCATCTTATGTTGCATAAGACATGTGTGAAGTTTAAAAGTATTTGACCATGAAGTTTCTGAGACACATGCTTACATGCAAAACTTTAATCTGAAATTCTAAGATTGAAAGGGGTATACCTTTGACAAAATATAAGCTAGAGTTATGCGTCTTGTCCTTGGAGGTCGTCATTTCATTATGCCAAAGACGACACGTGTGAAGTTTAAAAGCATTTGGCCTAGTAGTCTCTGAGAAACCAGCTTTTAACCTGAACTTCTGTGACGTGGACGCGGGCGCCAACACCAACGCTGACGAAAGTGTGATTACAAAAGCTCTACTATTTCAGAAGTTTCAATAGTCAAGCTAAATACAAGTAACGTCACTGTTCTGTCAAACAAAATACCTAATAAACAACATAATTAATCTTTGCTGGTTGAAGAAAAAGGTATGTAATGGCTGAAGACCAAAAATAATTAAAATATCCAGAGTTTTTGATGAGTCGCTAATAACTTATTTCTAAACGTTTCCTAAAGTTCAAAATATGAAAACGGCATTTGCTACATAATGCAATTAAAAAATAGGTTTAAAGATGTATTATCTGAATTCAAAATCCGGCATTTTATTCACAAGATTATTTGTATTGAAAAATAAAACTGTTTTCTTTACAGTTGTTTGAAGCATAGACTTCTAAAAAATACCAATTTTTGACAACATTCCTCATGAGTGGCTAAAATGTAGTGACATAGCAGGTAACTCTATTAATCCCATTTTTGCAAGATTAAAATGTCATCATAACTTATAAGGAAGTCCTTTTCTAGACTGTCCTGAATAACTTTGCTTGTTGTGTTGGGTTTAAGTAACACCAAGAAAATGATAGATTATTTAGCGACAAGCCAGATTTAAATGGCGAAAGAAAAAACTAGGTGCCTTGCCTGGCATTATAACACGCACGGAGTTACCTGGGTAGTGCCATCAGCACTTCGAAAGGCAGCTAGATAATTTTCTTACATGAAATATTTCTACATCTATGGCATGGTTTGAACCGTTTTTGAGTTTGTTAGGGTGAAGTAAATTGAAGTCAGCAACAAAATCGTACAACTATTCGGAGAGTCGTTCATATAAATCTGTGATAAAAATATACAACATTCTGTTCGTTTATGTACAGATGATCAAACCTTTATCATCATCAAAGAACTAGGTTATAACCAGGCCCCGTGTTCACAAAACAGTTTTCGGTCTAAGCTGTGTTTGAATTTGAAGTTTTAATTCTAATTTTACAAAACCTTCAAGGTTAAATTCAAACTGAGAGTGACCACCAATACTGACTGGCCACTTGAAAATAGTTATTAACTTAAAATTTAGTTTTGGACATACCATTTAGATATGAATAAAAAATAAAGTTTCATTATCAAACACAGCTGAGACTGAAAATGCTTTGTGAACACGGGGACTGATTATAATCTAGTTCTTTGATGATGATGAAGGTTTGATCATCTGTACTTAAACGAACAGAATGTTGTATTTTTTTAACCACAAGTTTCAATGTTCCATATTCTTGTGTGAATCTAATGCTTCAGAATGCTGATGGTAATCTAAACTCAAAAGATCAGCATAGGTTACACAGGCACAGTGGAGAAGGGAAAATTATAACGACGTAAAAAAACAAATGAAACCATGAATATTCGTTACAACTTTTGCATAAGTTTATTTATATAAGTTATATTTAAAATACAAATGCATTATTATTATGTATATATCCTATTTACAAGTATGAAGCAGTTTTGGTAAATATATTAAAACGTAAACTAATGACAAAGACGATTTGAAGCCCATCAGTACTGATCAATTTGATCATTCAAGTCATCCCATTCACCATCGTCATCATCAAATACATCACTGCTTAATTCAAAGTCTGAAATGAAAATTAAAAGTTTAGAGTATGTGCAGTTATTGCAACAGGGTCTCTTTTAAATCAAAACGTGGATGCAAAAACCTTTTCAGTTTATCAAGACGAATCTTTTGTACATATTTGTGGTAAATTTTGATTAAAACTCCTTCGTTTCATATATATAATTTATTTGCTGAATATATATTTTTTCGAGAAGTATCCCTATAACATACGCATAAATGAATTGAAACAAGTGAAAGGCGACTATTTCAGAAGAAATTCGAAGGAGAGTGCATGATACTGAAGATACCCTGACTTGATTTTCAAACATGGTCTTTATGTTTCAATGTACACGAACAGTGACTTTAAGCAACGTGTGATGTAACGTAAATAATATAAAAAAAAACGTTTTATATTATTTATTTACCGGAAAATCTCTGTGGTGTGGCACCTAAGCTCTTTTCATCTGATCTCCTACCAGGAACTTCATCACCTGTAGAACTTCTTCCTGGCACTTGATCACCGTTGGAGCTTCTTCCGGGAATTTGATCATAGTTGGAGGTTTTACCGGGAACTTGATCATCGCTGGAGCTCCTTGGATCTTGGATATCAGTGGAACCTGTGCCTGATTCGTTGTCTACATAAACAAAAAATGATATTGTTATCATAAAAATAATACCATCACTATTTTGCCATATCTATTTACTATGATGTATACTAAGGGTTTGTTTGTTTTTTGTTTGTTTTTTAAAACACGAGTTGCTTACAGATATGAAGCATACAATTTATTATGAAAATGTGTTAATCTAGAATATACCTCATACAAAAGAATGATGTAAAACATTCTGCAACTGTAGAAAATTAATTAGAATGAGACAATAGAACCGAGAGCAAAATTTACCGTATCGGGAAAAGATCTGCACATGCATTCCTGTGCCGAACGTATGTGAAGAAAGTTTCAGTCATCATATAATTGCTACTATAATGACACGTTGTGTCTACCGATTACTTTTTATAAAACCAACATCATTTTATATTTATGTTTATGGACTTCTTGACGGGTTGCTTTATTTCAAACATGCCCACCTTTAGATTGCAACGCAGCCGTCAAAAAGTCCATGTTCCAGTCAATGATATCACGAAGAAAATCCTATATAACTCAAACGTCAGGACAGCTTTCAGCAGGGAGGTGATGGTAGACTAACTGCGCATTTCCACGTGACATTAGTGCTGCTTCGGTCCAAGGAGTGAATTTTCTTCACAACTGAGCTAAAACAAATTAGTATTGACAAATATCAGGGCCATGAAAAATAAACACATTTTTGAAAGTCTGACACTAAGAAAAAAATAATTATTACCATCATTTTGCGAAGGATCCGTTTGCGCCTGTCCTCCAGCAAATTTGTCTTTAATGAAGTCTAGGCCACCGCGTTTGTTCACAATGTCGTATATAAAATTTGTGATTTCAGTTGGATTATGAAGAAGTAACTGCATAATTTGCTGTTTTAGCGGGTTATCTTGACCTGTAGCTCCACCACTTGCGTCTTGGAATGCTGTCTGTGGATGAGGACTGGGTTCGTCCTGCTTTCCACCGGAAGGCGGCGGAGTGGAGGAAGGACTAGTCTGTCTTCTGCCATTTGGAGGTGGTGGTGGATGCTGATTTCCTCTGCCACTTGGCGGTGGGGGAGGTACAGTCTGGTTTCTACCAGGAGGTGGCGGTGGCGGCTGATATCGTCCAGATGGTGGCGGTGGAGGGCCAGTCCGATTTCTGCCTGGTGGCGGCGGCGGATGCTGATATCTTCCTGGAGGTGGTGGAGGAGGAACACTCTGGTTTCTGTTTGGAGGTGGTGGTGGAGGCTGATTTCTACTAGGCGGTGGTGGAAGTCCAGAACGATTTCTGCCAGAGGGAGGTGGTGGAGGCCGATTTCCGCTGGAAGGTGGCGGCGGAGGAGATAAAGCCTTTTGTCTGTTTGATGGCGGAGGTGGAGGAGCAGTCAGCGTTGTTCCTTTGAGAGGCGGAGGCGGTGGGCGTACTCGATTGCTGTTCTTCGATACTGAAACAAGTACAATTGATCATGTGTAAATGAAATTCAATTTATCACAAAAAAAACACACTGACACTAGCTTATCTGAGCTGGTGGTTCAAGTATTGATAAAAATGGATGAAACGCCACTAACGGTATGCTTTAAAGGAATTTCTACTATCTATTTATCGAATTAAATGGAAACGATGGGTGCAACTGGAACACAGATGAGGACTTTTCTTAGTATACGTGTTCATTTAGCCCATGGTGTAGCTGTTTGTCCAAATACATCTGTATAGTAAAGCGGGGGAAGTATTTAATTTAATTCTATATATAAATGGTAGAAATTCCAATCAGGCATACCCCTTTTGGTGTCATTCCATCCATGCCTATCAACTCTTTCTATGTAAAATTCACTCCTCGAACAACACTGGAACCATCTCCTCTGATAGATAAAGTTATGATCAGTTAGGAAACAAGTTAAATGTATGTAAAAAATGTCTATAACAAATGTATAACACTCACTAAGAATGCCTCTTACATTTAGACACAAGAGATCACAGAGTGATCTTGGCGCCCACCAATGTGCCATTTCTGAGTGTTCCAAATTCTAAGACTTATTGACTAGCTCAAGGTCAAATTTCATTTCCGTACACAACACTATGCATGTAGGCCAAATTCGAAAGCTATAGCTTGAGAAATGTGAAAGTAGGTCACTAGATCAATTTCAAGGACAAAGTTCTTTGGACACAAAACTATGCATGTGCATCAAGTTTAAAGACTGTAGTTTGAGTAATTTGAAAGTAGGTCACTAGATCAATCTTAAGGTCAAAGTTTATTTCGGTACACAAAACTATGCAAGTGGTCCAAATTTGAAGGCTGTAGCTTGAGAAATGTGAAAGTAGGTCACTAGGTCAAAATCAAGGTCAAATTTCACTTCAGAACACAAATCTATGCACGTGGCTCAAATTTGAAGCCTGTACCTTCAAAAATGTAAAAGTAGGTCACTAGGTCAATGTCAAGGTCAAAGTTTGTTTCGGTACACAATCCTATGCATGTGGTCTAAATCTGAAGTTGTAGCTACAGAAATGTGAAAGTAGGTCACTAGGTCAATCTTAAGGTCAAAGTTCATTTCGGTACACAAAATTATGCAAGTGGTCCAGATTTGAAGGCTGCAGCTTGAGAAATGTGAAAGTAGGTCACTAGGTCAAAATCAAGGTCAAACTTTATTTCGGAATACAGAACTATGCATGTGATCTAAATCTGAAGCCTGTACCTTCAAAAATGTGGAAGTAGGTCACTAGGTCAATGTAAAAGTCAAAGTTTGTTTCAATACATAAAACCATACATGTGGTCCAAATTTGAAGGCTGTAGCTTGAGAAATGTGAAAGTAGGTCACTGGGTCAAAATCAAGGCCAAATTTCATTTCGGAATACGAAACTACGCATGTGGTCCAAATTTGAAGCCTGTACCTTCAAAAATGTGAAAGTAGGTCACTAGGTCAATGTCAAGGTCAAAGTTTTTTTTAGTGCATAAAACTATGCATGTGGTCTAAATCTGAAGGTTGTAGCTACAGAAATGTGAAAGTAGGTTACTGGGTCAAAATCAATGCCAAATTTCATTTCAGAATACAAAACTATGCATGTGGTCCAAACTTGAAGCCTGCACCTTCAAAAATGTGAAAGTAGGTCACTAGGTCATGTCAAGGTCAAAGTTTTTTTTCAGTGCACAGAACTATGCATGTGGTCTAAATTTGAAGGTTGTAGCTACAGAAATGTGAAAATAGGTCACTAGGTCAAAATCAAGGTCAACTCATGTCAAGGTTCATCTTGCCACTCAAAACCATACATGTGGTCCAAATATGAATGTTGTAGGTTATTGACAAGAAGTTTTTAAAAGCTTTTCCCTATATAAGTCTAAATGAACAATATGACCCCAAGGGTGGGGCCATATTTGACCCTAGGGGGATAATTTGAAACTTGGTAGAGAACCACCAGATGATGCTACATTACAAATATCAAAGCCCTAGGCTTTGTGATTTGGACAAGAAGATTTTCAAAGTTTTTCCCTAGATAAGTCTATGTAAACCATGTGACCCCCGGGGTGGGGCCATATTTGATCCTAGGGGGATAATTTGAAAAATCTTAGTAGAAGACCACTAGATGATGTCACATACAAAATATCAAAGCCCTAGACCCTGTGGTTTTGGACAAGAGGTTTTTCAAAGTTTTTCCTTATATAAGTCTATATAAACCCTGTGACCCCCGGGGCGCAGCCATATTAGACCCCAGGGAGATAATTTGAATCATCTTGGTAGAGGACCACTAGTTGATGCTTCATACCAAATATCAAAGCCCTAGGCTCTGTGGTTTTGGACAAGAAGATTTTCAAAGTTTTTCCCTATATAAATCTATGTAAATTATAGAAATAAACAAAGGGCCATAACTTACTAAACAACTGTTGAGCCAGTCTGATTTTCAGGGGGACACAACTAGGGTACCAATACATCAGTCTGACAAAGTTTGGTTAAAATCGCCCTGGTAGTTTCTGAGGAGATGCGATAACGAGAAATTGTTAACGGACGGAAGGACGGACGGACGGACTGACGGACGGAAGGACGACGGACCACGGACGAAGAGTGATTTGAATAGCCCACCATCTTATGATGGTGGGCTAATAATGCGAACAAGAAATAATGACAGATATCTGCAAAAAGAAATATAATTTATATTGTTATTATTATGTATGAAATATTCTGCTTAATATAACTTATTTTACTGCTCATTATTACTTTCTCAAATGTTTCCATAAAATGGTATGTCTATCTGCATAACAATGCTGATCGATTAAGCAGACGAAATGAGTCACTAATGAGATAAAATTCGTTATAATAATGACTTATACCTAAAACGTTGAGCTGACTGACAAATATTTATCGAAACAGGGAGCTTTAGACCTACTTTCGAGCTATCATTTCCAAAACATTTCGAATTCAACAATTTCAAATTACAAGAGTTTACAAAATAGCTCTACAACGAAAATGAAAATACGACAATTCTAAAAAGTGACAACGTTGAAGAATTACTATTCTAATGAAGGAACTGAAAATTCTATCGAAGAAATGACAATTCTGACGAATGACAATTCTAACGAAGAAAGGACAAATTAAACGAAAGGCTATTCTAATGAAGAAATGACAAATGACATCTCTAACAAAGCAATGACAGTTCTTGCAAAGAAATGACAGTTCTAACGGGGAAATGACAATTTAAACGGATGACGATTCTACCGAAGAAATGACAATTCTGTCGAATTACAATTCTTACGAAAAAAATTGACAATTTAAACGAACTAAATAAGAGCTGTCACAGGAGACAGCGTGCTCGACTACTTCGATGCTGGATAGTGAAACTGGGCACATCTGAGGAAACTGGAGCTGTCACTGGAGTGTTTATTAATTCCAATGGTGAATGAAGATATTGCACAATTGCCTGAGTCTGTGTCAAAAATATTAAGTACAAGAAAGGTACAGATAAAGTGTATCAAAACACTATATAAGTATAGCCTAAGCAAAAAGGGGGCATAACTAATAAAATATTGGTGCAAGAGTTATTCATCTTGTGTCATACGATGTGTGTGATAATGTGGAATAACTACTTCAAGTTTGAATCAAATGCATTTCATAATAACTGAGAAATAGTGAAAATGCATCGAAATAAACCTTTAATTCTAAGTAAAAGGGGGCATAATTCATGAAAAATTGGTGCCAGAGTTATGCACCTTCTGTTAAATGGTGTGGGTGATGATGTTGAACAACTATTTTAAGTTTGAATCAAATCCATTCTGTTATAACAGTGATAGAGTGAAAGTGCATCAAAACTTTAACCTGAAATTCTAAATAAAAAAAGGGAATAATTCATGAAAAATTTGTGCTAGAGTTATGCATCTTGTGTCATATGGCATCGGTGATGATGCTGAACAACTATTTTAGTTTAAGTCAAATCCATTCAGTAAAAACAGAGATAGAGTGAAAGTGCATCAAAACTTTAACCCGAAATTCTAAATAAAAAAGGGAATAATTCATGAAAAATTTGTGCTAGAGTTATGCATCTTGTGTCATATGATGTGGGTGATGATGTTGAACAATTATTTTAAGTCTGAATCAAATCCATTCAGTAACAATAGAGTGAAAGTGCATCAAAACTTTAACCTTAAAAACTAAGTGGAAAGGGGAGATAAATCATGAAATATTGGTGCCAGGGTTATGGCCCTTATGCCAGATGATGTGGGTGATGATGAGGAATAACTATTTCAAGTTTGAATCAAATCCATCAAGTAATTACAGAGATAAGTTGAAAAAAGCGAAAGTGTAAAAAAACTTTAACCAAGGTGGGGACGCGGAAAGACGCCGACGCCGGGTCGAGTAGGATAGCTCTCCTTATACTTCGTATAGTCGAGCTAAAAATGACAATTTAAACAAGGAAATGCAATTCTAACGAGTGAAAATTCTAACAAAGCAATGACAATTCTTGCAAAGGAATGACAGTCCTAACGTAGAAATGACAATTCTAACACCGACTCACCGTCCTTCTGTTCTGCAATAATACCCTCTGCACCACCATGTTTTTCAATAAAGTCATATATAAAGTCCAGAGTTTCCTTATCAACCTGTGATTGGTCACTTATACCAATTTCTTCAAACACAGCCCTCATCTGCGGGTCTAATTTTGTCTGTAAATGAAATTGCTTGTATTAAGAGTGGTTATTGTAATAAATCCGCTTCGCCGAATTACACTTTTCATATGGTATCTGAAATACTCAATTATTTTGACGAAAAATCTTAAGACGGGGATTGTCGGATAGCTTCATCTACGTTTAACTGTTCATTATAATTGTCAATGTCATATAATGCCCTTTAAGTAAATACTGTTTCTCGCAAGTTTTTTTTTTGGTCCTTCGTTAGGTATGGAAAAATAAGGGGAGGCGTGGTTAAGTGGTTAAGGTATCGGCCGCTCAACCCATGGGTCATGGGTTCAAGCCCCACGTACTGAGGTCACGACCCCGGCATTATATATGACACCAGTATACTGGTTTTCCTGAAAGCGGACTCAAGTGTGGTTCAGATATGCTTGAAGCTTCGTCACAATTGACTAAACTATATCATTTTAAACTAAATGTTTGAAGCGCTAGGCCCTCCGCTACTTAGTACTTGAAGTTCAATTTGTTTGCTTGGCGATGTTCCTGTAGCGATGAGAGCTTGCGTTTTTTCTAGAATGTCGGTGGCACAACCTTCACTTTTTGAATTATAGTCTCCGGTCACATACTGCTGAACCCTAAATCAGATTTGAGGTACATGCCTGGAGTCATTGCCCTATAGTTGAGGACTTATCTTACTAGAGCCAGATATGCTGTTTTCATGCAAATCTCAGGTTTCTCGTCATGATAGAATGTGTAATATCATTCGCGTCGAGTAAAAGCATCAAAAGCTTTAAAATGATGATAATATCTTTTGTATCTAGCATCAGAAGAAAGAAGGTCATTTAGTGTTACTAAAAGTTTTGTTTCCGATGAGTATCCGAAATGAAAGCTATGATTCAAGTTGTTAATGCTAGAAATGTATTGCCTCTTTCGCGATGGTTAAGGCAGTGTGTCAAATGACGTGCTTTACACAATAATTATGCAACATAGTTTTCATCGCCTATTTAAATACTGGTGAAACGTTTGTGTTAAATCAACCACTCATATATTAGTTGCAGTTGTGAACATAGTCCAGAGACTAGCTGATGATCAATATTTTACAATATTACATTTGTGGTATTACCAGAGTCCACGGCCTTTCAAGTGTTTATTCCTGAAAGGTGTTGTACTTCGTGTAAGTATTATTTTGTTTAGTGCTGGAGTAAAACTGTTCAATTTCCTTGTGAATACGGAACTAAATTGTTCTAATAAGATGTCAGCTTTTTCTTCTGCTGTCATTAACAAAAGCACCTATTTTCTTTTTTAAAAGACATATCTACCAACGGAATCCTTCCTTTCAGATTAAAGAAAAGTCCCAATTTGTCTGATGTTTGTAATTGTCAAATCCTAACTAGATTGTTTTGTTTACATAATGCATTTCAGCCCTTCTCGATTTCTTGTCCATAGAATGTTATACACTATTTAAATTCTTCCTTTTTTGATTATGTTGCTTTTTTCATTTTTCATTAAAGCTACGTTACTTATTCAGTTCGTTCAACTGCAGCAAAATATATCCCGACACATGTTGTAAACACACACCCGCCGCGTAATAGTATATCATTTCTGTGAAGTATGTAGGTATCTGGAAGCACTTTGACAGACTTTATCGCATTCGTGGAATGTTTTTACCAGGTTGTACCACTTCCAGTTGTTGCTCCTTAACACTACAACACTTCACACTTAAAAATCTAACAGTTGTTTTCTTTGGTAGAATGGTTTTACTTTGTCTTGATTTTGTTGATGAACTTGTGAAGTTACTAGTGTTTGGTGGAGTGGGTGTTCACAGCGAATGACCTCTATTCCTTTGACTGCTGGTATGAAGTAGGCTAAATGGCGGACAAAATAGATAACAACAGTTAATATCCTCAGCAATGAAATGGTCTGTACGTTTGTACTTTCCGAGTCCTTGGTATTCATATCCTTATATGATTTATTGTGACAATTTCCACACTTACTGCAGTACACATCGGTTACCAGTAAATACGTAACAAAGGCTTGGGTTTGCCCGGACTATAAGGAGACACTGTATTGCACACTTTTTTTCAAATTTCATATTCACTGAGACTGTTCATAGGATACAATCTACTGGCTTGCAAGATTGCATTCACAATGGCAGCATTCGTGTTTTCAATCATCTGTCCAATTCTACTAGTGTTGAATATTTGCAGCATAAATATAAATGACATTAATATGCGTGCGTAAAAGCAGAAAGTCTAACCGGCGTGATGCTCGCGGTGGCCGCCATTTTGTAATCGTGGTGGCCGCCATCTTGTGATCGTGGGTGGGCCAGCACTCAAGATGTAAGAGTACCACACGGGCATAATATGTGCTGAGATACAGCTAAACGTAGGACAAAAATAATATAAAAACCGACTTATTCGTTCTATGTATGTGCACTCCAAACCGCATTTGTATAAATTATCCCCGCCCCTCCCCCATCTTGCCATTAAAACACGAAAAAGTACCAAAATATTAATCAAATTACATTATATCAGTAATTTCCTGTCAGTGTAAAAATGGAATTAATATTTTTCATAAACAAGAAAGTATAATAAACATAATAACATAAAATTCAATTAATACAGCAAAACAGTTTAGCAAACCTACGTTTTGACCATTTGAAATTTATCGTCCGCTCGTAAATGTATAAATTACCTCCCCTTTTCTACATTTATCCATGAAAACAAGATCATAACATATATGTTACACAAAACACATAACAACAGCAATTTCCATTACCAAAAGCCCTTCTTTTCACTAATTTCAGCAGAATGTGCCGACTTTCTCAGATCTTATGCAAAAAAAACATTGAAAATAGCTGTGGCCATTTTGATTCCAAGATGGTCGTCAAGAAAGTCAAAGTGAAAAAATGAAATCATTACTTTTCATAAACCAGAAAGTCTTACGAACAAAATAAGAAAACATTTGAAAAGTACAGTAAAGATTTTAGCAAAGTTTTACCCACTATTTTGACCATTCAAAATGTACTACATCTTATAATGTACTAATCATGATAACATTAAGTACTTCATGTATATGTTTACACAAATTATTTTCCTCGAACTAAATCTAAGTTATCAGTAATAATTCAGTAATATTATTATTAGTTATTTTATGCACTTAAATTAAAACACTGTCCTCTAGTAAAGGGGAAGATATTTTAACTATTACCCTAGACTTGTCTGCCTTGGATAAGAGATCCAAATGTCCCCAACCTTGGGGTAAGACTTTTAGCTATTATCATTGTCTATGAAACTTCAGGAAACAACAGCTAAACGAGATAAGACACAAAGAAAAAAAAATCCTGTCTAAAATTCAGAAGACGTCTAGCTTAAAGTACTTTTTACATACGATTATGTTATGTCTAATATGTGTCGTTTTGGGAATGAAATGAGTTCTCAGTATGCCACATCCACCGCCCACACCGGGCCCCTTCAAAAATAAGAACTTGACTATATATAAACCATTTGGTTGCTATACAAAATGTGCTCTGTAATTTGGTGATAGACGCTTTCGGCTTCGAGGATACTGAATGGTAAAAAGAATATCATAAGAAGGCAGGGTAACTTACATCAATATTACTAGATGTAGGATCCCAACCCACGTGATTAACGTGTCTAAAACCTGCAGGATTTGCAATGTCCTCTTTTGTTATTTTTTTCTTTTCCTTGTTTGAAGTTTTTCTTGTTGGATTGCTTTCTTCAGCATTCTCACCAGATGGTGCTGAATAAATATTTTATTATATCTATAGATGCACATGTATTTATGTACTAGTATTTCATGTCAGGTGAACAACATATCAAAATCAAAAGTTGAATTAAACAATGTGTCTTTATTACAATTCTAAAAAGTATATCTATATTACAGGGTATCCACAGCTAAACTGACTTCCCAATATTACTCTTATTAATACCATAATCATCATGACCTGTGTTGTGGTAATCAATAACAATAAAAAGTAATGTGTTTATCGTTTGGGTTTATAGTATTATACAAAAGAATATGTTTTTAAAACTTTGCACGAAATAACGTGTTCAATATTAACCCTTACCCTGCTAAATTTCTATAATGAACCTGTCCATCTATCAATTTGGACAGTACCATTAACTGTTAAAAAGGGTGCTTACCAAACAGGTACCTACTGAATGGCGAACAGTGCAGACCATGATCAGACTGCATGGATGCGCAGGCTGATCTTGGTCTGCACTGGTCGCATAGGCAGAATCAGTTGCCGCCAGCAGGCTGAAGGTTAACATGGAAATTCATGTGAGAAAATGTACGATTGGTGATCTCAATATGTGGATATATCGGGTTACCTACCTGCATCTGTGGTATTGCGAGCACCTTGTCGACGTACTCTCCTCGCTGCAAGACACAACACAAATAGAAAATTATAATAATTATTGTTTAAAACATACCACATGAATATTTCAATTTAGGCCAAACTCAACTATTGTGGCACTGGATTGATTATATTTCAAAACACTGACATATACAGAATTAATGTCCATGTTTTGTGTCCCAAGTACTCATATATCTGTATACTGCGTTAGAAGAGGTCATGTTTTTGTACCTCGATTTGGATGCGTTAATGTAAATGTGTTCCGAACCAAAAATGTAGCTGTGCGAGCATGCATCGTAATCATACAGACATACCTGCATATACTGTCGTAATAAATTAAAATCACAAACTCAGATATACAGGGGTCGAACGTATTTTGGCTCGATAAAATTTCAAGCGAGAGCAAAAGGTTCGCAAAACTTAAAATGGCGGACATTAGTAGGTAAAGAAGATACAATGTCAGTATATTCTTTTATCATTATTGTGTTATTTAACAAGAGGGCCATGAAGGCCTTGTATCGCTCACCTGACCTATTGACCTAAAGATCATCAAGATTAATATTCTGACCAAGTTTCATTAAGATATGGTCATAAATGCGGCTTCTAAAGTGTTAACCAGCTATTCCTTTGATTTGACCCAGTGACCTAGTTTTTTTTTGACCCCACATGACCCAGATTCGAACTTGACCTAAAGATCATCAAGTTTAATACTCTGACTAAGTTTCATGAAGACACAGTCATAAATGTGGCCTCTGGAGTGTTAACAAGCTTTTCCTTTGATATGACCTAGTACCCTAAGTTTCTGAACCCACCTGGCCCAGATTTAAACTTGACCTAAAGATCATCAAGATTAACATTCTGACCAAGTTTCATTAAGATATGGTCATAAATGTGGCCTCTAAAGTGTTTACTAGCTTTTCCTTTGATTTGACCTGGTGACCTAGTTTTTGACCCGACATGACCCAGATTCGAACTTGACCTAAAGATCATAAAGTTTAACATTTTGACTAAGTTTCATGAAGATAAGTCATAAATGTGGCCTCTAGAGTGTTAACAAGCTTTTCCTTTGATTTGACCTGGTGACCTAGTTTTTGACCCAATCTAACCCAGATTTGAACTTGAGCTATAGATCATCAAGATTAACATTTCGACCAAGTTTCATTAAGATATGGTCATAAATGTGGCCTCTACAGTGTAAACTAGCTTTTCCTTTGGTTTGACCGGGTGACCTAGTTTTTGATCCTACATGATCTAGATTCAAACTGGACCTTAAGATCATCAATATTAACATTCTGACCAAGTTTCATGAACATAAAGTCATAAATGCGACCTCTAGGGTGTTAACAAGCTTTTCCTTTGATGTGACCTAGTTTTTGACCTCAGATGACCTAATACCAAACTTGTCCAAGATTTTATTAAGGGTAACATTCTGACCAAGTTTCATTAAGATTGGGCCAAAATTGTGACCTCTAGAGTGTTCACAAGCTTTTCCTTTGATTTGACCTGGTGACCTAGTTTCTGATCCCAGATGACCCAATATCGAACTCGTCCAAGATTTTATTGAGGGTAACATTCTAACCAAGTTTCATTAAGATTGGGCCAAAAATGTGACCTCTAGAGTGTTAACAAGCTTTTCCTTTGATTTGACCTGGTGACCTAGTTTTTGAGCCTAGATGACCCAATATTGAACTCGTCCAAGATTTTATTGAGGGCAATATTCTGACCAAGTTTCATTAAGATTGGGCCAAAATTGTGACCTCTAGAGTGTTAACAAGCTTTTCCTTTGATTTGACCTGGTGACCTAGTTTTTGACCCCAGATAACCCAATATCGAACTCGTCCAAGATTTTATTGAGGGTAACATTCTGACCAAGTTTCATTAACATTGGGCCAAATATGTGACCTCTAGAGTGTTAACAGTCAAATTGTTGACGACGGACGGACGGACGGACGACGGACGACGACGGACGACGGACACAGGGTGATCACTAAAGCTCACCTTTGAGCACTTCGTGCTCAGGTGAGCTAAAAATTATTACGGTTATTAAAATTGTGCATAGCGTGGATAAATGTTTCAGATGTGTAATAGCATTTCTTCAAGGAAGAGCTATGTCGTGTATAAAATGTTATTGAGTGCAAACTGACAACTTTCACTTTCTCGTCTAGGAAATGTTTATATAAAATATCCAACTGTGGTCTGGTATTCTTTGCTTCTTATATTTTATAACAACAAATACTTAACTGGAAGAGTGTGAGCTTATTTCATTCATCATAAATGTATTATAAAGCCGCATCGCCAAAAAAAACGAACGTACGAATGCACAGAAGTTAGATAAACTAAATGTACGCTCAAAATGGTTGGTTTTAGATTAATTGTATACATTTATTTTATGCTCTTCAGTGAAATACTGAAATTTATCAGTGAAATAAAATTGATATTTTCACTGTTTCAAACAGTGAAAACATCATTTTTAATTTTCACTAGTACGTAGGTTCTACACTTGGATGCGGAAGAATTCGAACTATAAATAATGGAAACTTCATTGAAAAATATTCTTCACTAAAGGTATAGATGTATAAGAATAATAACAGGATCAAAAATATCACTCTATCATAATAATATGTAAAAAGAAATCAGGAAACGCAATATAACTATTTACAGTTTTTCTACAAAGATATCTGACGTCACGACATTATAATAGAAAAAATAAATAGAAAATTTATTTGTTTCAGTGTAAGATCGAAATGTAATTCATTCGTAAATACCATAATTTACATTTTATAAAATATTGCATTATAGTGTTCACTCGGTGAAATGTATTTCGATCTTACATTAAAAAAAAACAAACATTCTCTATATATTTTGCACTACCGGGTTTATTTTTCTTATTGAGGATACATATTTGTTGAGACTAAGGGAATTTTAAAACATATATAGGAAGTTTTACTTTATTTCTCAATTTATTCGTATATTTATATATTTTCTCAATTTTGTCATTATTATTTCTACTACTGAGTCTGTTTCACGAAGTATACTTCTGACAAAGCTTAAACTAAGAAGAAAGATGTTTCGCGAGAATAAGGGCCCTTTTAATATTCAGATAAATCGCAGGAACAGTGCAAAATTAGATGTTAGAATTTTACCACAAGGTCGGTTTTAGTACAAATTTTAAGATATGCATATGTAAAACTGATCCAGATTCTATATTTATAACAGGTCAAACTTGTGAACTGATAGTCTTATTAACCTTTTACAATGCACGTACTCGTGTTTCATGAAATGGCTTCACATTTGGCTGCTTTGCAACAATTTTTGATATGCCGCTCCAAATCACACAACACGGTTTTAGTATGCATTAGACGGCACCAAGCTTTAATGAGTCGTTTCATTTTACACTGCACGAACTCATGTTGCGTTAAACGTCTTCACATTGGACTGCATGGCATCAAGTTTTATACACCACTCTGAATTATACAAAGTAGCTTTAATATGCATTAGACGGCGTCAAGTTGTAATAAATCATTTTATTTTACACTGCACGTACTCATGTTGTGTTAAATGGCTTCACATTGAGCTGCATGGCATCATGTTTTGTTGGATGATTTCATATTACGGTGCATCGCAACAAGTTTTTCAATGCATCGTTCCATGTTTAGATGGATGGAATGAAGTTTTATATTTAATGGTTTCAAAATACAATGCGTTCAATGCAAATATATTGGATGGGAAGGAGTTTTAGACTAGACGGCGTTGAAATGCACTGCACTGACTGACTTGTTTATGAATGGATTGTATATTTTCTAATTTTGACGGTGACCGCCGCCCATACAAAATTATGCAGCGAAAGAACGAGTGCATATTTCTCGAAGCAAATCTAATAACCTTTTTATTACATACATAATCTACACGCATAAATATAATGTAAGTATTATGAATTTGTTCAATACTCTGAATATGACTGACAATACTGAACTAAATAAAAGAATTAATGCAACGATACACAGTCAGTTACGTCACACACTCGATATGAAATTCAGGCGTCAGTGTATGGAAGAAAAATATCGACGTTTCCGGTACCATTGTAATTTAACGGGAAATGAAAAATGAGTATGTAATAAATATGAATATATATGCAAAGGTATGGCGGGCTGATTTCTAGATTTGGGGCACAATATCATAGGTATAACCAATACAAAGTTCCTCATCTGACCCTACATAAAATAGTCAGTGACAATATGAAAACAACATCGTCCGTATCGGAATTCAAGTATTTAGAGAATACAAAGATGACCAAGTAAGGCATTATCGTTCCACCATATGGATATGGAATGTATACATGTACAGTTTTAAATGAATGGATATAATGCCACACTTTAATATGAGGTATTATTACAGGACTCTTTTAAAGTTCCATACGGCTTTAAAACCTATGTTAAAACAGAGATGAAGCAGCTCTCCAAATAGATGCTATGTATAGTTACATGATTAGAACAGTAATACTTTCAACATTGTACATTAACTCGTACGATCAGATCCAGATCCATAAAGCGATGTAATTAAAAAGAATGGATTCTATTAAACTTTCTACTATGTTAATCAATATTCGAATGTTAGATAAAATGTTGGGAAAATAAGAACAGTAAGTAAGTTTTAACTATAAACTAGTCAAGCTGCAGTAAGACGAACGTATCTGGCAGATTCATCAATTAACAGAAACATCGGGAAAATACCTGTCACTTATTAGACGTATCCAGTTTGCGTACAGCGCACGATTACGAAAACAATTTACATGAATTTTATAAAGATTTTACATCAGTGTTACATATAATCCAAACACTTATAGTTCAGATATATATACTGATACATATTTGCCCTTAATGTCAGGACCACGTCAAAAGTCAACCACAATTATCAAAACCTTGGAAGTAAATCTCTAAGAAGTAAGGGAGCTAGAAGTCCATTCTTGTATAAAATCAAGTTTTTATAAAGCCTACGTCAGTATTTAAAACAGTAATTTTATAGCCAGAAATGTGTAGAAATGTAGTTTATTTGTTTTTTCCCCATTTTATTTGTAACAGCAAACCATATTTTAGGCGTACAATTACGTTATGGAACCAGTAAATGTACGTCGATTTAAGGATGATGCGTTTTCTGGATATAATGCACAAGTAAGTGTCACTTTTTTGTTATTCGTTTTCTCATATAGCTTGTTTGCAGCATTTCTTGACTAAATCACTATCCCATCGTGTCATTTATGTTAATAGGTTATTATTTCAGATGGCATGTCCACGTGTTGTTTACAAACACAACAACTTACGCATTCAAATACTTTTTCACACGTTGTATCGCGCGTTGTTATATTTACACGTTGTATGGACGACTTTATACTTGTAGCAAACTTGGAATTAGTAGGTAAAAATGCGTACCGACCTACTTTCACTTTCACTCATATCCGCCAATTTGCGTTTCTTTAACCTTTTGCTCTCGCTTTCAAAAATACGTTCGACTCCCTGATATCTCGTAATAAAGGCTGTAGTTTTTTTTTTGTTTTGTTTTTTTATGTTGTTTTTTAATGGTAGTACCCCTTGAAAATTATTTTAATTCTGAAACAGAAAAAACAGAGTTCACGTGTTTAAGATGTAAAATCTGTTATTTATTTTTCTCTCCGTGCCGTTTATGTGTCTACGTTAAAACACAAATAAAAGTGGCTGAAGTTCGCTACTTACGCTTCAGTTTTGTCAAATTTTCTTGAATTTCCCTTTTGAATTGCTCGGCTTCATCTTTATCAAGAAAAATTACTTTTTTGTCCTAAAATATACAGAAAATCATATCATGTAAATAATTAAAACTTAAGAACTCAACGCTTTGTGGAAGTTTAACTGTCTACATCTACGAAGGTACTCCCAACAATCAATTTCTGATCATAACTGGGAGATCGGGGCAGTTGTTAAAAGCATGTTGCTATGTTACATGATACATGATATTCATGTTGTTAGAGAGTAAGAGCAGTAATATATACAGCTTGTTAAAAATAAAAACATTACTGTTTGTTAAAGTATACAAGGAAAAAGCCTTTGAAATATCTGAACAGATAAAATCAAATGATAGAAAATGTAGATGACAAAACTGAAACAAGAGGGCCATGAAGGCCCTGTATCGCTCACCTGACCTATTGACCTAAAGATCATCAAGATAAACATTCTGACCAAGTTTCCTTAAGATATGGTCATAAATGTGGCCTCTACAGTGTTAACTACTTTTTCCTTTAATTTGACCTAGTGACCTAGTTTTTGACCCCACATGACCCAGATTCGAACTTGACCTAAAGATCATCAAGATTAACAGTCTGACCAAGTTTCAAGAAGATATAGTCATAAATGTGGCCTAAAGAATGTTAACAAGCTTTTCCTTTGATTTGACCCGGTGACCTAGTTTTGACCCCACCTGACCCAGATTAAAACCTGGCCTAAAGATCATCAAGATTAACATTCTGACAAAGTTTCATTAAGATATGGTCATAAATGTGGCCTCTAGAGTGTTAAGTAACTTTTCCTTTGATTTGACCTGGTGACCTAGTTTTTGATCTCACATGATCCAAATTCGAAGTTGACCTAAAGATCTTCAAGATTAACATTCTGACCAAGTTTCATGAAGATATAGCAATAAATGTGGCATCTAGAGTGTTAACAAGCATTTCCTTAGATTTGACATGGTGACCTAGTTTTTGACCCCAGGTAACCTAATATCAATGTCATCCAAGATTTTATTGAGAGTAACATTCTGACCAAGTTTCATTAAGATTGGACCAAAATTGTGACCTCTAAAGTGTTAACAAGCTTTTCCTTTGATTTGACCTGGTGACCTAGTTTTTTACCCCAGATGACCCAATATCAAATCCTTCCAAGATTTTATTGAGGGTAACATTCTGACCAAGTTTCATTAAGATTGAGCTAAAATTGTGAGGTCTAGAGTGTTTACAGTCAAATTGTTGACGACGGACGGACGGACGACGGACACAGGGCGATCACAAAAGCTGACCTTGAGCACTTCGTGCTCAGGTGAGCTAAATATGTCTAACCCTTCCGCTTTGGATAACACTCAATACCCCAAAATTTTATTATATTTCATACTTTTCCCTGAATGCGTTTTTCATAAACATTAATGATTCGTTTCAAATTAATGTCATTTTTGGATGGTTAGTGGAATTATAACTATCTGTCATTGTACATATAACAGCATTCAATTTATTGGAAGACATACCAAAATCTCAATGGCATGGTTCCCTCAAGGAAGAAATAATGAATAGAATGCAGTACAACTTACAGGAATAATGGTCACTCATAGCTGTAAGCCCTCGTCAAATAGTAAGCTGTTTTATTCCCTTTAGTAATATAACCAGTTGTGTTTCAACTGTTCAGAGATATCAAAACATTTGAGGAAAAAAATCATAAAGCGTCATTTATACTTTAACAACATTTAATTTTCACAATATTGGAGAACATAACTCGGTAAAAAATGACCGACTATTCTGTTATGGCATGTGAAGCTTTGGAATATTCAATAATTTTATACTGTGTTATATTCCAGATTTGCACATTCTTGAATGATCTTGTACATTTTTTCATTTGTATACTGTAAATATACAAATATATATCATTTGTAATATGTAATTTATAGATACATTTTTTTTTTAGTTTTTAGCGTGTAAATAGTCATGTTCTAACAAACAGTTAAATATAATAATCTTAACACGATGAAATGGACGGAGGAATGACACACACGACGATTATTATTTATCTGCCTCATAGGGTCTTTACATCATAATAAAATATGTAAGTTGTTGTTATCAGGTACATACACGAGCTATCAGTGCAATGCAGCCATCACTTGTGGTAAATTCAAAGCCTTGAAATTTACGGATGTCATGTTCCCACATCATTGTTTTATCCTGAAATATATAGAGAATAAATATATCTTACATAAACATTGGACTATTTCCAAAGTTTTGGTTGAGGGGACAAACTGTCCAAACAGAAATTACAATAAAACAAAAGTTTGTCGTCACTGAATTTAGTTTGCTTTCCATAGATTACATCTGTACCTTGAAAATCAGATTTAGGACCAAAAACACAATCGTAGCAAGACAATCATGCTATCTCCCAACTTTTCAAAATGATGTATTGCTTAAAAGGTCTCATTACTTCAAAACAATGTTATAAAACAGTGTCAACAAGAAATATCTTTAAAAATGATGGTCGGCGAATTGTAATAAGGAAAGAAGTTTATGAATTTTTCATCTAACATTCATCTTTCATCTAACATTTTTCAAATTGCAAAACTGAACACCGCACTTTAACAATTTAAATGGTTCTCTTTTAATTTTTCGCAAAGGTTTCGTAGGGTTGCAATTTTGTTTCGTTTATCCTTAGACGAATAATTACAGCAGTAG
Organism: Mercenaria mercenaria; assembly: GCF_021730395.1. Classification (NCBI taxonomy): domain Eukaryota; kingdom Metazoa; phylum Mollusca; class Bivalvia; order Venerida; family Veneridae; genus Mercenaria; species Mercenaria mercenaria. Next base: position 66,292,887 of record NC_069373.1, read on the forward strand.
TTTGATGAAGATTCAGGAAGCGGTTCATCCCCATTTGTAACAAAATAGCAGAGACCTTACGATATTGTTACACATCGAGTTTGATAAAAATCCATTACATTTTAGTGGTTAATGCGAAAAAAGGCATATCTACTTTTAGCTATAGTGGTCCGTAATAGGGCCCAAGTTCCTATATAAATAAATTTGGAAGAGGACCTTATAATGATGCTCCAGACCAAGTATGACAAAGATCCACCAAGCTGTTCATGAGACGCTGTATAAAGGCATTTCTAGTTTTAGCTCTAGCAGCCCCTAAAAGGGGTTAAATGTCCCAGCTGAACAAAGTTGGCTGCGGGCCTAATAAAGATGCTACAAATCAAGTTTGATTAGAATACATGAGTAAAATCAATTAAAGGATTTTTTATTTTTATTTATTTCTAAAATAGGCCAACTGATCCCGCTTTAACAAATGCATATTCGCTATTCATGAATCTTTGGACAATGACGTCACACCTATAAAAAAAGTGAAAGTCAAGCAAAACATACACTTGTAATTATTTCAATATTTCTGTTTCATAAGCAAAGTTTGACCGTAGTCATATCACACAGATAAACTGTATGCAGCGTTCCTTCATTTCAGTGTAATGAGATTCAGTCATTATATAGCATATATATAATAAAACAGATTTCAACTGAGTTCAATATTTGCATACCATACTAAAGAAAAATATTCATATATAATAAATCAGTTAAATAATTTATAACAAATATATCAAAGCAAACAAGTACTCATTTTAATATGCAATCTGAATAAGTCACAAAAGCAAGAAACCTTTTCATATACAGACGGCAATTGTAACAAGGAAAATCTTTTAAAAAGCACTTCTCTACATAAAAGACTCTTATCACACCCTTATTCATGTGATACGCAGACCGTATTCAGTTCTTTCTTTAATTTGATATATGTTGGTATTTGAACAGGCTTTTATCATATTTATTAAACTTACTTATCTTTTTGAGATATATCAATAGTCTTGCTAAATATACTGAGCCAACGTTAGCTTTAAAACTGTGAACAGCGTCGTTTAGGATAAACGCTTTGTCTACATTTCACTCAGCATAGCACAATCAACAGAGTGAAAGAAATTAACACTCTCGTCCAATCAGGCAGAGTGTTGCATAAATCTTCCATTTTGATAAATTATCTATAATGCGTTATCAAGTAGTTTGATTTGCAAACTGAAGTCACGTGGCATAGGTAACGAAAACGAATTTAGACGGCGTCGCCGAAAAACCTTCATGCAAATTATAAACAATCAAAAGAAAGGCCGAAACGACTCAATATCGCTGCACGTTCTATGTACGTATACATTTGTTTAAACCAGGAAAGAAACTCGCAGGTAGGCCTACATGAAAATTTTGGTTACAATCTAATCAACAGAGAATTTCATACAATGTCTGAAATAAATGACGTTCCACCATCCACAGATTATAAAGCAGTAAAGAATATTTTATATAGAGATCACAAGATGGGATATGTTTGCTTAGAAGAGTGACTAATGGAGATAAGTGGTTTGGTGTTCTTGTTTCAACAGACAGACGTTCGAGTATTGTAAAATGATTGAAACAGGAAGTGTTAGGTCAATGGACTAAAGGAACTTTGAGTTTTATCTTCACCCTTTCTGAATCGTTAGCAAAAATAACTTCGTTGAAGTAGTGTTTAGACCATGTCAGCGTAATCTGGGAAAAAATTGATTATTATTCAAGTATTATTCTGATATTGTGTTTCTTTATACATGTACTTTCATATGCACTTGGTCATTGTCAATAAATAAATGACTGAATAAAAAGAATAAATTATCTTCAGAGGCACAGATTGCATTCCTAAAGTAAATCCATTCATTACAATCATGTTGTCTACATAAAAGAATCGTTTTCCCTTTTTCGACGAATCAAAGAGTGTGATAGGATCAGTGGACGGAGGTTTAACATGAAGTATTTTGTGCGATTAAGAAACTTTATGTCCGAGAGTAGAATACGATGTCTGCTTTAGTCTGCTAAGGTTATATTATAAATAATATAAGACTGATATTAACCAATGCGTAGTTTTCGTGACCTTCTACGCGGGCAAACAGGTGTTTGTAAATTCTTCCGGAAATGTCAAGGCTGTGATGCATCGGTTTACAATATACAGAAACAATCCTAAGCGATGCACTCACTTTTTGACCCAGACATTCAGCTTGACAGTCATAAACATGACATTGCGGGAAATATTCCTGTTTGTGGAGGCTAAAGTGGCCAGAGATCGATTAGCTTTTGGCTTAGTGGACTCACATCCACAGGACAAACAGAAAGAACAAACAGTTTGCCTCAAGTAACGACAACCACGACACATGCTTTTACTGCGACAAGAAAATGTATGGTGGGTACGCCTCTTCTTGTATCCGTTATAACAAATATCAGCGTAAGACACATGTACGGACACTGCAACTGTAATAATACATTTTATATAGACATTAACCCAGAAAAACAACAGCGGTGCTTTGAAGTATCGACGACTTTGAAAGTGAGCGTTAAACGCTTTCTGTTCAGTTACTACATATAATGAACAATACAGCGGACAGACCATCATTATTTATGATCTTCTATCAGACATGTGGCTAAAGATAATTCAAGACCTCAACCATTTGTTAAGCTCGCTGTCAAATCGTACCAGAATACTACGAGACTGACGGTTTCAATCTTGCCAAACAAACCTCAGCTGCTACTTTCACTGTCATGGCCTACACAGGATGCTAAAGTTTACTTGATGTATCAAGGTAATACAACGGCTTGGTACCATGAAGATGCTTACAAACAACAGCAAGAACACTAATATACTTGTCGCTACAGTTCTTCATATAATTATCAGGACAAGATAAATAAGGTCGATCAATTGAAACTAGATAAATGGCTTACGTAATCTCTGGAGAGACATATATTTCCCTTCGTATTATTGCTGAGAGTTTCCCCACAGTCGGATAAATCAGATAAATGATAACTTGCGTGTTCTGTCTGATGACACTGGTGACGTTAAGAATGTGCAAACTGTTTCTGACTGCCCTCGACGTCAACGTCAAACTCAAATTCAGAACAAACTATCATTCTCTACCCCGAATGTCAGTCGCGCAAAGCTAATCAGTTTCTACCTTATTTCGACAGGCCAAGTTCATTCAACACGTGAGACCAACAGATCTTACCTTTAATGGATGGTCCACCCATGAAGATGATGGTGGACCCGAAGGCGGACATTTTACCCGCTACAAACCAGAAACTCCCCCAACAAGATCAAACAGGAGAACCGATTACATGGTGCCATAAAATGGTTGTGTATGCGGAGGAAAATAGAAAAACATGGGCTGTTGATTTTTAACAATCAAACTCCAATGCTAAACAGAGGTGATCAGATATTAGGACAGAAGGAATAATGAATGAGTTCCTAATCAGTTTGTTATTATCATAACCTGGTGTATGCTAGCACAGAGGTGGTCATATAAAATATTGACAGCTAAACAACTTTGATGCTTTTGGTATGTGCACTGTACTGTTCATTGGAAAACTAAAATATTTCTTTGATATTTTTTAATACTTAGATCTTTTCTCAGTACTTTCTGGTCATAAAATAACAAGAAAATTAATTGCAAACGGACGAAGGGTGATCATGGAGTAATTCATGTTTCGTGCTCATGTTACTTAAACATCCATCTGGAATTAAGCTATACGATCGGTCAAATACATACCTGTTTCTACTTGTACATGTCTAGGAAGAAGAATTACGTATACGTACTAAGAGTAAATCGCACAATGCATATATGATTTATTCGTAAAGAGAAAGATCATTCTGGAAGAAATACTAGTAATCATAAAAGCATTTTACAAACCTTTCTGTCATAGAACCGGATAAAGTAGGATCGCTTGACAAAATCTTTTACAAAGCAGACGACACCGGAATCTTGCTTTTCCCATGTCTTGGTTTTGTCTTCAACATTACAATAAAGCTCCGCTACAGTTGTAGCTAAAGTCTGCAAAAATATAAAAATGTGAAAATTTTATTATACATTCGTAATGATGGTGGTAACAATGTTGATTACGTTGATAGATGTGGTGGTAATAACGGTAGTAAAAAAGCTGAAGAAATATCGAGGGCAACGTTGATGGTTATCAACATTCAGGCGGTAATGGTTGTGTTGATTGTGATGATAATTACTTCGATAATGATGATGATGATGATGGTGATGATGATGATGCATTAATTATTATGTTGTATTAATGCTGATTAAGAGAAAACTGAAGAAAGGGCCTGATGGTGATGCTTCTCGTAGCAAGTGGAAAAAGAAGAAAATGTTGATGACATTAAGGATGAATTTCGATGGTACATAAATGGGAAAGATGTTGGTGATGGGGATTAAGATGTTAACTATGGTGGTGATGATGTTGCTTAAAGATAATGCTGATGCGATAGTGATGGTACTGATGAAACAGAAGATAGGGTATAGGATAATAATTAGATAATGTTTAACTATAATTTTGAAGCGAACGAACGTTATAGTTATGGTAGTGAATTGCGAGAACAAAATGTTGATGATATTGATGTCAGACAATAACATTGTTGTTGACAATGATATGAACATGATGCGAGGAAGTAGGGGATAAAAGATACGATATGCAGTAATTTTTTAAAACGTTTCGGATTATTGGAGATTTCCACTTTCACTTTCATTATGACTTTCTATTTGAAGAACATGACTTACCTAATGACAGAAGACACATATATATAACTAAATAGAACATTCTACATACTTTAGCAATAAATTTAAGAACAAAGTGTTAGTAAATGTACGTAAAAAATGAGAATAAATAGGTTCCCAAAACAAGTGTTGTAGGTAATACTTACACGACACTTATATCCGAGTGCATGAAAGACGGTCTCGTTTTCCTCGTCCGTTAAAAGCCTAGACTTGACGTTTACAATTACAGGTCGTGCTGTCATTTCCTGTCTTGAAAACGTTCCTTCTGTCTTATGAAAATTTGTATCAAATGTTTATCCGCTCCTTTTCACCTTGTATCCTGTATGAATAAATTCAAAAGTAATGATATATATACAACACAACACAACATATATATGCTTACTAGTAAATAATGTACTTCGATATAAATACAGGATTGAATTAAGGTTAAAAATCGACAAACCGTAAATAAAAGTGATGTTAAATATAGAACTTTATTTAATGTATATAGTTGCCACGTGATCATGATGAATAGAAAGTCAAAACGAGACTATAATAGCATTACCAATAATTGTTATGTTTGGCAGTTCTTCTTTAGTTTCGGTCAGCAGTTTTAAGCTCGCCCCGTACAACAGAATATGTACATCAGCAGTTGAGGTTAATAAAGTGTTAGTTTAATTTTCAACATACATATTTTGTGTTTACATATCGATCTATGCTTGATGTGATAAAACAATGATTCTGATGGAAATATGTTTTAGTTGTTTCTTTTCTCTATTCATTCAAACTTTCTTATTTTCTTACCAGTCAACAAAGTTTATTAACCATGAACATAATCAATGCATGATGCTGAAATACATATGATAAACTACATTCACCTTATCATGATTAACCACGTAATTTGCAAAATAAAAAGTACGTCTTATATTATATACTGGTATTAGTTATTTTGAAGACAAATATTAAACAAAAAAGATATAAATACCATTTCTCTCGCGGGTCGTTGAACATATGTTACCAAGGGAAATCATTACAGCAGAAATGTTGATATTATGGCAAACTATTTTCCGTCGCTTTAGCCGTGAATAAACAGAATATTTACTTTTTCCGTACTTTCTCTTTCGCTCTTGAAAGGAAACCCGGCCAGGAAACGTGATGTACAGTCATAGTTTATTTAAGAAATAATAAGTATCAGAATTAGGTTTATTGTTTGGAGTTCTTATGCGTATGAATATATCACGAAGGTCCGAAGTCTGAGTGATATATTTCAGAAAATTAGGTTTATCGTAGAATAACCCAAGTTTGGAGTTCTTATGCGTATGAATATATCACGATGTCGAAGTGATATATTTCTGCTTATAAGAACGACAAACGAGGGTTATTCTTCGACAAACCTTATTTAGATATTTATTATTTCGATTCTAACACGACTTACTTCAAGTGACGTAAGACGAAAATCAAAGTATATTTTCATCAAACGTAATTTACAACACCCTGCTATGCCGCAGCATTAGCAAAAACACGGTGCATGCGCGGCATAGTTCAATGTCGGTTTAATATTGCAGAAGTGTTAGAATTCTACGCATACGAACGACAAACGAGAGTATTATACAATAAACCTTATTAAGATACGTATAATTTCTATTCTAACAAGGCTTACTTCAAATAACGTTAGACGAGAATCAGAGAAGTATTTTCATCAAACGCAAATTACAACTGCGTGCTACGCTGCAGCATTTGGCTACCACGTAAGGGGTGGCGACGATTGCAAAAACACGGAGCGGGCGCAACATAGTTCAAGGTCGTTTTTGTTTTTTTTTTTTTGCAAAATAACCCGAGATAAATTTTGTTCTACAAGTATGTAGGTTATTAGCTGGTCGTGTTAGAATTTAGAGTAAGTTATTTTATTATTATTGGATGGAATTTAATAGAACAAAGGTGAGGGTAATCTTCTTAAAAAAGATAAACACTTTGCACTGCAACATATGTATAGCAGTGACATAGGAGTGAATTCAAAGTTGGGTGGCCAATAGGGACGGGAGAGGGGCGGCCAGCTAAACCTACCAAGATTTTCACTGAAATGTTTCGTACGACAAAAACAACGACAAAAAAAGCGTTCTTCTCCGTTAGTGACAATCTTGTATCAAATCAAATTCATATCAGTACATTTAAATGCTCTTCCAAATTGTCTTTTTTTCCTTTATCTACTGTTTTCCCTGAGAATGTTTGTGTGTGTGTGTGTGGGGGGGGGGGGGGGGGGGGGGGGGGGGGGGGGGGGGGGGGGGGGGGGGAGAGAGCATGCCATATGCTGGCCCCGACTCTCAAAATTGGAGAGACAGCCCCACCCCCCACCCCACCCCACCACCACCAAGCCGCCAAGCTCCTAAATTTGTGTTCTTAGTTATGATAACCATGTTCTCAAGTTAGACAGCCCGACACAGACTAAGATGGTAAAAAACTAAACCTAGTCTACCAGTACTTGCTAGAAATGTTAAAAAAAAATTTTTTCTCTGATATTCAAAGCAAACGGCCGCAAAAGTATGGTCTCACGCAAAATTCACAATTTCATACCCTGATTTCTATTTCCAAAAGGTTTCAACATTCATACACTTTTACAAGTTAAAAGTAACTAAATTAAATCAAAGGCCTGAAGGGCCTGAGAGTCGGCTAATGATTGATGTACTGGTAGTATAGTCTACCAGTTTAGGTTTGGTTTTAGTTTTTTTCCCCCAACTAAACAGAGATTTTGTTACAATAAATGAAATGAACATTCAATCGATGCCTAGTCAAACTTTGATTGACATTATACAAGTATTTAAACCCAATATATTTCTCTAAAATTGAAGAGTGGTTCGCAGAAATAAAAATGTTGAAAGTACAAACTACAGTTTGACAGCTGACACTAAGATACTGCCCATGACTATATTTATTTTCGAGTAAACATTTTGCCTCCGGCATTGCCAAAGAGGCAATTATCGACTGTAATATTCGCACATGATAAAATTTGAATATGACAATTTATATATTAAAATTTTACAGCGCGGATTGCCACATACAATTTTTAACGGATGGACGAAAGAACTGTTCAGATATTTTACAGATAACGGGCCTGGCAATAACCGTGTCATATATTAGGTATTGTTCAATCATATTATAAGTGATGTGAATTTAAAGTATACTTTCTTTTGCGTTTAGAGATATGTAAATGTTGCTGAGTGTCAATATATAGTGTCACGAATGCTTACACTGACGGGAAAATTGCGCATTCGAAACTAAGGGAAGTTACTCAGACTAGCTACCAATTTCGGAAAAGATAACCGATACTAATAAATGCAGTTCTGTTTTAGTTAAAACCATCATTTATTCTATTTCAGACCTGTTAGCCCCTTCAAAACCATGACAATAATCCCCAAGTCCATGCACTTTCAATTATCCATTTTGATTCATGTAGACAGACAAGCCCAGACTGGGCTGAAAAATGTTTGAGCCATTTTTACGTGATCGGTAGCAGGGTGGGTGTGGGGAGGGGTGTTCCTTCCCGTTTGAATTGCAGTCAGATTTTGAAATGGGCAATGTGGCAGGTGGTAAAAGGGCAAATGTATCAAACTGTAAAAGAAATTTTTGAATATGTAGACCCTTGATACGGCCTTTGGTGCGATTTCTAACTGAAATTTTTATGTTTCAATTTCTAAATATTACCTAGATTCTTTTTAGTATTACAATATCCAAAGTATGAATGACTGTCACTTCATATTTTTACTTTCAGATCATGCCTCAGGACTAGAACATGAGTCTGATATAGATTCTATGTATGTGTTATAAAAATAAATTCTAGAATCATTTCTGTTACAATAATATCTATCATGTCTGTTACTTGAATGTTAAAATTTCACACAGCTCGATATTTACTAGGGATGGGAACGAATACTGAAATCAATATTCGAATATTCGGTTTGCCATATTCGAATATATTCGAATATTCGGTTAGTTTTAATGGCAGCTTTAAATTCTTATTAAGTGATTGGCATATACACAACGTATTCATTTGTTTAAAGCGTGGATGATCGTAAATAAGGGCAACAAAATGTTTGTTTCGGGTAACCCGATCCTATACATAGCAAAACCCGCCGATCCTAGCGTTTTATTTCACGACTCTGTCAGTATAATCATGAACATATTTAACTAATTCATTAATTAATTAGCTTCAAAATGATACAAAAAATCAAAACGATTATAATTTACACCGTCGCAATTTTATCTAAAAATAGCAGGTCGTCCCATTTAAACAGGTGACGCGCTGTTGTATTACCGCCGCCATTTTGAAAAATTTCAGTTTGGCGTGTAAAAATCGTCGTGTAAAAAGCAAGTAAGGCAGACTTAAACCTCCGTCAACATGAACTTATGCATCAATCATGTTTTTCTTGATTTAATTATTAACTACTTCAAAATTTAATTCGAATACGGCCGATTAAACCGATTCTGCGGATGGTCTGAAACGTCGTACAAATTATGTGAAAAGATCGACAATATCTACAAGTTTGGTATTGTTTTCGAAAAAAAAAATCTACAACTTGTTACATAAAACAGGCGCCAATAAAAATGAACAAAAGCTTAAAAAAATATCACATTTACGCCTAATACAAACTGTTAATCCGTAGCGTAACTGTTAAATATGCATTGCAATTTTCTTGTTAATTGGACATCTTTTGACATGCATCTGACACATTGACGCCTGTTGCAAACTGTTAATCCGTAACAATGGCCCCTGCCAATTATGCATTGCTATTTTCTTGTTAATTGGACATCTTTTGATACGCGATAAACTAACATGACATGGTTTTACTCTGTAGAAATAGCATGCTCATATTGCCCAAAATCAATGATACTTATTTCGAAAAAAAAAATACAATAATTTACGAATATTCGAATTTGATTTTCATATTCGAATATTCGACCGATTTTCGAATATTCGAATATTCGTTCCCATCCCTAATATTTACCCAAAATATTATACCCGGATACGATTACACTTTCCTAAATCTCCAGTTTCAACAATATGTTTTACAAATTGTGATGATACGAAGACAGTTTAGCAGCAATTGGCAGTATCTGACATTGAAGTTTACGGTAAAATTAGCTCTTATTTAAATCAGTTTATAAAAAAGTTGTTTCGTTTCGTCAAAGCAGTCAAACATAGACGATCTACTTTCGATTTCAAAAACTACAAGAAAATACAATTTAATGTTTCGCCGATTTGTTTATTTCTCGAAAAAATAAGAAATAAAATCATTTTTAAAATCAGTAGTAATTAAACAAACCAGTAAGAGCTTCTTCTCCCAATAATTTATCCGCTTACTGACTGCAAAATTCAACCCACGCAAAGTCGTAGAAGCGTTGTTATAAACAGGTCACGCGTGTTCGCCGACAAGTGTCCAGAATGTAATTAGGATTCATCTGCGAAGTCTCGCGGAAGAATTAACGTACTGCACATGTCTTTATCGGGTCATTTAAAATGAATTTCATCGATGTGGTAAACTCTTTGGTAAGAGACATTCCAATGCTTTCAGAAGTACCCGACTCAATAAAATACTAGCAATATGTTCTGGAACTATATTTTGTCTTTCGCTGGATGTTACGCAAGCTTGGTAAGCCTGTGCAAATCATAAAACGCACAGCGCAATAAATTTGTTATTTGCGCAATGATTTTTAAGATTATTTTTTGAAACGGACAGGGTAACAAATGGATAATTTGGCTAATAAGTTAATATGCAGTTTTTATTTGAATTTGTGAACATCATATTTGCTATTTTGTGACAAAAGGGCATAAAATTAGTCACCATAATCATATGCGCAAATGTATTACCAAATCCCGCAGAATCGTTATGCGTGTTTATGCTTAATGAGTTACCGCGGAAGAAAATACGTGGCTTTATTCGAGTATTGCACAATTACAAGTCATAAATTTGACAGATTACATCGTATATTGGTCATAGCAAATGGGATTGACATAACTGAACTTCATCCGATCAATGAACTCTTTGAAATTAGAGACAATTTAATGGAACTACATCACTTCACTGTGTTGTGAGGCCATTTAATAAGAATGAGAAATCGGGCGATAGCAAGGACTCGTCAAACGCTTTCAGCGTTTAGCCGACTCAAAAAAAAAAAAACAAGTCATGACAGCCCACAATTCTTTGAAGCTGTGACACGTCCATGGTATCGTGAAGGTCTTCGTATAATGTCACATTATCACTGGAAACTTTCATCACACACAAACGACGCCTTTTTTAACTGACTGCATGTTTCAGTTGTGCCTAGAAAGGCTATTTGTGTGCCTGTTAACTTTGTCACATGAGTATGCTGATATTGCATTATGAGTGTCATATTCTGTCTCAAAGCACTGTTGTCCTCGGCATTATACTTGCACTATTTACTTACCTTAAAATCGTCCCTCTTTATTTTCATTCTACTAGTGAAGTCAATCCTACATATGGAACATATAATGTTTTGGGGTCGCTGTCTTTTGACGCTCTGTGCACTTTAGAGTGGTATGAATACATATAATCCTTGCCACTGCAGAAATAACGTCCCTGTTTAGCATGAACCGCAGCAAGGTGAAGATTTAAATTGAAACTCCTGTTAAAGTTTTGACCACATTCTTGGCACATATAATTCACCATATCTGAAACAAAGGAAATGAAGCACGCAAACCATCAAAGAAGTACACATCAAAGAATTATCATGCGAAATAGTAAATAAACTTTGCGCAGATAGATATTATTCAAACATATTTCATTTGATAATTATAAACCCTATAACAACTTATAACTTATTACATGTATTTAAAACGTCCAGCTATATGAACGAAAAACTCGTCTTTTTCCCATGAAATTTCATCAAGTAATAAGAAAATAAGCTGTAAAAATGTTACCTGAGCTGAAGGGATTTTGATACAAATTCTGCTCCCTGACATAAAGCATTTGGCCACGTGGTATGGCTACAGAGTCCGTTCAATGTACGAAGGCCAATAATTGCTAAAGCCGAGAGTAAACATTAGAAGATGGCACTATTTCTGGTATTTATCAAATCTTTTAGAATAGTAACACAGAATTTTGAACACATGTGGTGTCCTCTGGTATCAATACACCACTTACAATGTTACTACCATCTTCAACCAATTTATTCTTTTCAAAAGCCGATGCTCAATGAACTGCTTGCTTGAGTATATGGCTATTTGCTTTTTGGCAAGATGATATTAAAACGAATTTCATTGTTCCTTGATGATCTTCACCTTGAGTGTACCACGAACCATCGAGAATATTCTTATACCACTTGCTGATATTGTACCCCAATATTAATTATTGGGTTCGTTAGTGATCCGCCACAGTAATATACTCATAAATAGGTGGTGAGGCGTTAGCCGAGTCCCTATATATATCATACTGACCCCACATGTTTCTATGGAGGGTAACTAACAAACCATATAATTGTATTTTTTTTATCGACCACTTATAACTTTAGCCTAAAACAACATGAAAATCTACTGACCCTTCACAGAAATTTAGGGAGTCACCACGTGACCGCCTTTTAACCAATGAAAATACTAGAATTTTGTGGGAGGTGAAACAATGCTAGATAGACACTATGTAGTGCATGACGTGCACTGTGGACTAAACGTCTCAGTCCTTTTTCTCCAAGCTAAATGCTCTTGTATGTCGCTTGAAGCTATGTGCATCAAACAATCTTGCGTCAGTAAACACAACCCTTTGTCGAAGCTGTTAACACATAACCATAACGGTTAAATGATAACGAGAACAATTGTTTTACTGATCATTTATTCGGGATGGCGTTGGTTGAGACAACAGATTTTGGCCTCTGGTTTCACATGATATGGGTTTGATGCACTTCAGTGGCTTAACGAGCTTTGAGTGAATTGTCATAATGTAACTTTTAAGTATATGTTTCATAATGAACATGTGTACATAACAGTAAGCTTTTAGATAGTACAATATATCTTAGTGTATATAGAAGTGGTTTTAATAGAAGAATTGTTTTAACGATGAATAAATGTATAATGTATAGTCTCTAATAGTTCTATATAGAACAGTTATGTACTATTATATATATGTTTGTAAATGTATATTGTTATTGTATGTATGTGATAGAGACTCTAATAAACTAATAAACTAAACTATGTGTTATTAACAAGTCAAGCCTAGTTTTTATTTTTAATTCGAGCAGCTTCTTTTAAATCTACGAATGATTTGTCTTCAACTAACTTAAATTATCCCAGGTTTTTGACAATCTTAATAAATTTCCCAAGACAAACAACATCTATAAAATATTATAATTTAGCAAATTCTAACTGAGTCTTGCCAATTTCTTTCCTACTGCAAATAAACCTCAGATACCTATCCGTAACAGTTCAGAATAAACATTTTAGCATTGTATACTGAGTGCTTGAATAACATTCGAGTAAGTCCAAAACCACAAAATCACAATTTGATATATGGATTCATGGAGCAAAGTAGGTCCAAATATACAAAAATTACAGTTCGATATATGGATACATGAAGAGGAGTAAATGGAAGGATGGAGCGAAGTAGGTAAAAAACGCTATTACAATTTGAAATATTGATATATTAAGCGAAGTGTTAACGAATATTATAGACTTAGACAACTACCGCAAGTAGTCCAAATATAATTTAAGTAGTCCTAATCTTTCTTCCGTGCCTTGTGACCCTGTCGTTTATATGGCTGAAACACTGTTCAAAAGACGTAAAACCCGAACAAACACATTGCTCTCTGTCCGTTTTCAATAGCAGTGTGTTTTCTTTTACTTTATTGCGTTCCAATGTGTAGCATTATGTCGAAATCAGTATGTTCCTATCGCATGCCAGTAAAAATGGCGGCGTAAGAATTTCATGTTTCGAAAAGGGACATTGAAAGAAGCGAACAGGAATAAATTCAGCGGGTTGTATTTAATTAAGTGTAGCGTTAACACCCCTTATTCTTTTCTATAGTAGCGATACAGTTTCGGATGGGAATTTAAGTCTCTGAAAATCTTAAAATGTCCAAAAAAAACGTAAATAAGTATGGGTTTTTTATATGAAATAAAGACAGCCGGATTAAGTGGTGTCCAGCCTTTTATCCATATAAAGATAATTGCAAGGGGGAAATACTACTGCTGGTTTTAGGTGAAAATTTTACATGTACTTGTTTCCCTTTTAACACGAAATGTATGTTGCATATTTCTGCCCTGATAAAGCGAAGTTTTCTGAAAAGATTATCTCAATAGTTGAAAGTTTCTTGGTAATATTATTGTGATAATTTACATTATTATTATCTGGATAAGTTTTGCGTAAGCGTCCACAGCTGTCGTTTATTAGATATGGTGGCATATTTCTGCCACGAGATAAGTATCTACCACGATAGTATTATAAACTTTCCAGGAAATGTTTTCTGAAAATATTTCAGCAATAAATAATATTTTCTAGATATTTTATTTATTTCCTGAAAATGTTCTAGCGCAAAATTTCTCATCGGTGCTTGAAATTGCCACGAGATGCTTGGTATAAATTCATCAAGATTCTAAACTTTCCAGCTAAGTTGTGCAGTTTTTGATAACATTATCACATTCAATTATTTTTCTAGATATGCTTTTTATTTCAATAAAACTTTAGGCTATTTGGATAAACGTTTCAGAAAAAGTACGAAATATAAAGATAAATTCTGAGTGTATCGAGATAGCTATATATCTAATTATGGTGGCATGTTTCTGCCACAAGATAGTTAGATAGCTATCGCGATACTTAAAACAATTATCTTGACAAAGAAAAATTTTCTGGAAAGATTATCTCAATATCAGAAAGTTTTCTGGAAATATAATTACGATAATTTACATCAGTAAAGTGTCCATAGCTGCCATTTCGTCACCTCAATGCAACAAAGTCGTATCTTATTATAAATTTATATAGAGATACGACTTTGTTGCGTTGAGGTGACGATTTATGAGCTAGATAGCAATCTCGATACTTTTCAGAAATTATCACGACTTTTCTTAAAATTTTATCTTAATAGCCTAAAGTTTACAGGCAATAAAATTATATTTAGAAAAAATAACTTTTTGCGATAATGTTTCAGAAAAATGCACAACTTTACCGGAAAGTTGAAAATACAAGTACTAACGCGAAATATTTGCGCTGAAATATCATCAGTTTCAGGAAATAAATTAAATATCTAGAAAACATTATTCTTTTTTGCTGAAATGTTTTCAGAAAAATACACACATTTCTTGAAAAGTTTACAATATTATCGTGATAGCTACCCAGCTATCTCGTGGCAGAAATATGCCACCATAGTTTTCAAACCGACTTTTTATGTTTACCTTTAATATTTAATCAAAACAAGGGAATATACGTTTTTGAATCATTTTCACTCGAGATGACGAAAACCGTCTTGCAATTCTTGATAATGTAATAGATCTATTAGAGCTAAATATGATTTTATCTACAGTCAAATATTTGAAATTCCATTGACTATGTAAGGACAAGCAAGGGCATTTTTCTGACCAATCATTATTGATAGTCATTTTTCCGGCTAACCTTACTAATATGTGTAATCTTGACCCGTTTCGGATGTTTTCTTTGATGTATATCTATATAATCCAAACGTTTGATAATGACATTGCGAAAGAGGCTTAAATAGTTTATTTTCATAAAGATTCATTACATAATACAATAAAATAATACTTCAGGGTATATTCAGTGCATTATTTTGTATTCATTGTAGAATAAGAAAACTGTCGCCAGCATTTCCTCAGTGTGTGCGAATTTGGAAACAGAAAACGAATAGTCCAAGCATATTTGCATGATTAAATTCTTGAATCTAAAATCACAGTTGAAAAGTTATGTACATTTGACAATCATCTGAAGATGTGGTTTCATCAATCGTGAAAGTGTACATCGTTTATGAAACAATTTACCCCTAATGTTTGATTTTGTTGACTTTGATCTTGTTGGTATTCAAAATACTAAATAATTGTATGCATTTTACAACAGAATGTGTTCGTATGTAAAATGGTTTTCTTACACATGTAAATAACGAACATCCGAGTGCATTATATATTAAAAATACAAATACTACCTTTCAATTTAACGTTTACATTATTCTCGGATATACTAAAAGTATAACAAAAACTGCATTTTTTTTCAATGGATAACAATTTTTATTTTTTTTTTTACTGCATAATTAAGTAAAGTCTTAAAGGGCATTCGTGCTTTTTTCTGCGAAATTTACATATTTATCGAATTTTAGCCCCCACACCCACCGCTCCTTTTTTTTTTTGGCCGTCCGTCCGCATTGTTGCATTCCTTAAATGATCGTTTTTTACACACTTTAATATGCTTAAAATGCTTAAACATGAATAAGAATTCAATTGCAATTGCATTCATTGTATTCATTCGTTGCTGCAGTACACAAACCTACAATTTCTTTACTTCCCATTGTCTAACTTGTAAACAAAAATATCTTTTCATTTCCTTTAGATAGACACTGACCTTATTTCGTCGACTAAAACGTGTTGACATTCAGTTTGTTTCCATTTACACAAAGTGTTCGAATAGTATAATTTTCTATTTAACGTAAAACAGAGTCTTAATTTAACTTAATACACGAAGTACCTTCGATAAAATGTAAAGACAAAAAAAAAAGTTATACGTATCTGTAGATACTTACATGTATTTTCCTTTCACTTGCATGTTTTCTTTATGCAAATCATGTGTAATTACCACAATTGGCCTAAAAAAAAAAAAGAAATCAGTTATTCTGTGGCGGGTGCTGTCTGGCAGCTCAATCTGGGGGTCGTGGGTCCGAGTCCCACTGGGCTCACGATCACGCCTCATATGATACCAGTACTGGTGTTGCTAGGAAGCGGACTCGAGAGCGTTTCAAATAAGCTTGAAGCTTTCATCACAATCGAGCTTAAAAAAATTGGAATAGCCCCAGGAGTTATCTCCTATAGCCAACATAGGACTTTAGATTATTTCATCTACGGCGGGCATCCGGGTAAAACACTCATCCTCATGCAAGCCAGCTGGGTGGGTTTCTCATCAAAAATTCTTGTACATGTAATAAAGCAAAACATAATATAGCTATAGTGGTAATAACTTGCAGGGCGTTGCAACACAATAAGTTCTGTGACTCACGCATATAATTCTTGTCTTCCTTATAACATGGAAACAAACATGGTCCGGTCTATGTATACCCGTTTCTGCGCCATTAAGTTTTGTGTTGTTGTGTAGATGGAAGTTGATTTCATTGAATAAGACAGATAACTGTTAAAAGATAACATTGTCATATTTGTAATGGATTCATTACGTATGTCAATTAGCTAGTTTTTGTAAAAATAAGATATTTATCTTTTATCATTTATACATCTTCCTAGTCATCAAAACTTTGATAAATCTTTGAACGGTTGAAGTCTTGGAGTTGTTATGATAATGGACATATCTTAGTTTTAATCTCCAACTAATGTGTCCTACTAATTGAAATCGTCAATATACATTTCTTCTTGTGTTCCCATCTTTTTTTATCGCTGACAAGGGTGAATGTTTGCGTCATTTCATCCGTCCTTCACTCATTTGATAGATTTTGACCTATCTTTGACAAATATTAGACCATAAAAAATCACTGCTAACGATACAAAGTTGTTACGATATTTTGAGCATTGCTTGAATTATGCTGCCATATAGAGACTTCATTTATGGTTTGATTTTATACAAACTTGCAAAATATTTTTAACAATAATAGATCTTGGATTCCATGATGAATCTGTCGGATCCAGTCATAGGTTCTGGAGGTACGGCCCCTGATTGACCCTTGAAAGAGCCAAAATTTGTTAATTTTGAGAACACGATAGAAGTGACAAATTACATTCGATTTTAACCGCACTTACACACAACTTAAGACAAAGAAAGATCTCGATTCATTTTGAAAACCAGCTAGATTCCATCTTGGGTTCTAGAGTTACTGCCCCTGAAAGGGGCACACTTTTCTATTTTGGCCCTTTCAGCCATATAGATGTTTCATTTATGCTTTGATTTGATACAAACTTGCACAGAATGTTTTTTTCTTGATGATCTCTATGCCAAGTTCAAAACTGGATCATGTGGGGTCAAAAACTAGGTCACCCAGCTTGTTAACACCTTAAAGCCACATTTATGACCCTATCTTCATGAAACATGGTCAGAATGTTTATCTTGATTATTCCTATGCCAATTTCGAAACTGGGGGTCATATCAAAGGAAAAGTTTGTTAGCACCCTAAAGGCCACATTTATGGCCCTATCTTCATTGAACTTGGTCAGAATGTTTATCTTGATGATTCCTTTGCCAAGTTCGAAACCGGGTCATCTGGGGTAAAAAACTTGGTCACCCGCTCAAATCAAAGGAAAAACTTCTTAACACTGTAGAGGACACATTTATGACTCTATCTTCATGAAACTTGGTCAGAATGTTTATCTTGATGATTCCAATTCCAAAATTAACAGCTGAGCAATATAGGGTCATCATTACCCTCTTATTTTCTTTTAAGGCACTTTTTCGACATTCATGTAGCAATTGAACTGCTTCTTGGTACGCACGTGCGTTAACAGGATCTGCAGATTTTGTATTACTTTATTTTAGGCATGTTGCTCTTAGGGGGAATAATCATAACGGCCCACTTCTTTTAACAATTTATATATGACATTGCCCTTATTATCCACTGTTATTCGAATGAAAGAAAATTGCTTCAATCAAAATAATACTTCTGGGCAAGTTTGAACTAACTTGTCTAACAGAATAGTTAACTATACACTTTCATGGTATATAATGACAACTACACAAAAACTAGCTGTAATTCGAGTTTTTATTTTTTACATAATAAACTAGCACACAATAAATAAATGACATAAACACATAATCAAGCAGGTCTATACTAACATGCAGGCAACATTAAATGTGCCCTATACACATGCAAAACACAGGTACTGCAGCTTGTTAGCCATTTGTGGCTACAGGCATTTTAAGGCTTTGTTTACATACATTATGAGCACAACTTAAGGTAGCGTGACATCTTTAAATATTGACTGTAAGTGAAAATTATAGCATTATATTTGCCACATATACCATCGTATCTTTCTAAAATAATTAAACAGTAAATCATTGAATTGATTTCCTGATTCATCAATTTCCTTAAAGTTACTGTTTAACGATGGCTCATAGTCAGCCATCTCTGTAAAATCAATATTTATGAATTTAAAAAAGAAAAAAAAAATTATTCTTACAGAAGCATTCTAAGCTTCAACAGTTTATCCATAACTACATCAATACTGTTAAAAAATGTCAAATAACATCAAATGTTGTTTGTTTTTGAAATTTGTAATTTCAAAATTTCTCTAATATCACAGATGTCTTACTACCTTAAGACAAAAACCACATTTCTAATAAACTTTGGACTTTGCTGGAAATCCTTCATTTTTAGCTGGTAATAGTACACAAAATACGTTACATGCTGTATGTATATATATATTTTTTCACAGTATACAAGTGAAGCTGACGAAATAAAAAAACTGCTTAACAAATGGCACATGACAAATTCTGGCTGCGTATCAAATGTATGACATAACACATTTCGTAAATCGTTTAACAGGGAAAAAACAAGGCCATAGTCTTTCTAGAGGCTTCTCATTTTAGGCAAAACTATTACAAAATCTGAACAACTTCATTCATCTTTGTTCACCTGGGTTCAAAATGTTAAAGGCACATACGGTGACAAAAACACGATTTTCGTTACACTTTTTGCACTGATAAATGTAACCGTATCTTGTTACTATAATCTAATATCTTACTGTGTAGCCAAACTTATCTCAGAGAAAAGCAATTTGTTTTTGAAAACTTAAGTTACAATTGTATATTTTTCACGTTAAAACAGCAAAGTGACATTAGCTTTGAAGCTATATAGCTTAACAGATCACAAACATGGCGAGTTTTAAACTTTGATTTAAACTTGAAAAAGCGGTAGCTATCATGAAAAACCACATAATTGGAACGTATTTCCTTATAACTAGAACAAATATTTTTTTGTGTGAATCTAGTGGTTGCCTTCATCTAAAGTTTACATTCACTGATTATAAGGAAGTTATATTCATTTGAAAGCAATCAATCTGCAATCAACAATTATTTAAAATGAATGCTTTATGCACTGAACCTCAAACCAATGGAAAATATACAAAAAGTTGCCGCTTTCCACAAAATCTGAGTAATTCTAATGTTTACTCTGCATTATTTTGTCGCTTTTAACAACCCACTGCCAATGTCACTCTACCTGAAATCATGTTTCACATGATCAGTGAATAAACATATTTAATGTTAGAATGCTGTTAATACAAATCAAACAGTATAAAAAAAATACTGTAAAGTAACTATAACCCGGTATTCATGTGGCAGCTCATTTTCAAGAATCTTCTTACTCAGCCGCTCCCCAAAATTGAATCTCAACGAAAACACAAAAAAAAAATCTGCATGATTTATCTTTTAACTTTGAAATCCACAAATTTAACCCTTAACCTGCTAAATTTCTACAATGAACTTGTCCATCTTTCAATTTGGACAATACTATTCTATTCATGCTCATGAAATTAAACAATTTTACAGTAAACTGTATAGAGCAAAACTGAAAATACATGTACATATGCTTTCCAGATTTTTTTCCATAGAATTTTTTTAGACGTCTAAACCACAAGTATGATTCATCTTCCCAGACAAATTTATAAATTGCTCTGCTCATTTTTCATAGATTTACAATCTATTTAACACCTGAATGCTTTTTATTGCAAATAAAAGACCTATATTAATCACATTAAGATGATATGGTATACGATTACCTATAGTAACTGAATTAAAAAAATATTACATCGAACTGAATCACGCGTCTGCGTAATTTCAAGATATAATCGCGACTTTTGTCGACGTTTTACAAACAAATGAGCCACACCATGAGAAAAACAACATCCGTGCAGTCTGATCAGGATCCATACTGTTCGCTAATGGTTTCTTTAATTGCAATAGGCTTTGAAAGCGAACAGCATGGATTCTGACTAGACCACGCGGATGTGCAGGCTGGTACGGATCCATGCTGGTCGCAAACGCACTATTTTGTTTTTCTCATGGCGCAGCTCAAATGTAGTTTTAAACTGTATCTAACGAGGTATAATTCTCATTACAAAGTATTAGTCAACCTATTGTTTTACCCTTTATGCAAGTTTTAAAGACAATCTAAATGTAATTAGTATTCCCTAACAAAATGCAAACAATTACAAAAATGTCTATGGGTATTTTTTAATTACTAATGGTGAAATTAATACTAGATCTTATTCAGCGAGTGCTTTTGTTTTATATGTTTGTTGTGAAATTAAAATGCTTTTATTATGAAATTCTTTGTGTGCATATATAAAGAATGTAACGTAAAACCTATCTCAACAAAAATGTACTCAACATTTAAAAATAGTTCTTACCAAAAATTAATTGGTATTCAGTTAGTCTATAAATAGAAACAAATAAACATTTAATAAAATAACATTTATTTATCTATTCAACTGAAAAAAAATTTACTAAATGCACTTTCTCTCTTCTTGACAAGCAATGCTTCTTTCCTAAAGCAAAACTGATTTATCTAAACCTTAAACATATTTATTATGCTAACATAATTAAAGACTGTTAATTGATTTTTATACAATTAAAAAATGATCAATTAAATAGGCACTGTTCTAAACAGTAGGCACATTTTATGTGTATTAATGGAATTCTACATAATGACCAGGGATGACTTGACTAGAGTTATATTCATCTCCGTTCACATATCTTTACAAATATCGAGCGCTTTTTGATAAACTTCCTTTGCCTCTTGATAATTAAATAAATCGTCTTGTAACGCTGCCTGTCCCTGTAAGCGTAAATCACGAACATCCGATCCATAATCTGGAGAAGTCTTTGGTGATGTGTCACTACAAAACCGGGATTTTAAAATTTCATCAAAACTATCATAGGAAAAGTCTAAAATGTCAGCGGAGGAATTCGATCCTGTACTACAGGCACTTAATCTTTTATCGGAGTCCCGATTTGCATTTTTTAAAATACCTCTTCTACGCGGAATAACGGATAATGGCACGCTCTCTGCTGTGGCCAGATTCTGACTGTCTTTGGATGTAAGAGTTTCTGTCATACCAAAACTGAAAGCACCAAGCTGTAAATTATCACAAGAACTTCTGGTTTTGTCCATAGAAATATTATCGTGAGGCAAAACATTATCTGGGGAATCGAGAGCCGAATCGGCCTCACTGAGATCCATAGGACGTACTGACAAACATACACTGTCCTTCCTATTCAAATCGTTTAACTCACAGCCACTATCACCAGCACTGAATTTACCCTTTCGTTTCAGAATACTTCTTTTTGGCATCATGCGTGAATCGAATACCTTCTTTCCACTTGTTTCATCGGCAACCACAGAAGCATCATCTTCAATGTCATTTGAGATTTGGTTAGACTGTGACACAGATTCACTGAGATTGCTAATTTGAGAACCAGTCTGGTTATCTGGTGACTCATTGAACACGGCTTCATCGGAAGGCTGACTGTCCGCTAAAATTACATTTTCGTTTACTGTTCTTTCAATATTTGGCATCAAAGAATCATTGCACTTTTTCTCGGAAACATTTTCAGTCATTTTTGGCTTTTTGAGAATTCCCTTTAATGGTTTCACAGTTTTAGTTTTACCGCTACACTGCGGTTCCCCATCATCACTTTCTGAGGATGAGGACAATGTCTGGTTGTGGTAGCTGGGTACCGGCTGTAGCACCATAGGTGGGATGTAAGGCTCATTGTCTGGCATGAAGCTGTGACCTAGATTCACCCACCAGTGAGACAAAATGTCGGATATTGTAGCTCGTTTAGCAGGATTGACTGTGAGCAGGTGACGTATCAAACCAGCAGCCTCTGAAAACAGAAATAGACACATGACACATTATTAGATATTTCACAGATTAAATGATTATGCTTTAGTAATAACCAGTAGATAAATTATTTAAATGATCAAACTGACATCCCTACTCAAATTTTTTTTTTTAAATGAACTGCACTTTTCAGCTGAATAATATTACGAAGTTGAAATTTTTCTACTGAATGAACCAGTAAAATACCCTTCTCCCCCATCCCCTCTGACAGGAAAAAGGCAAAGGACAGAATATATCTTGTTTAATAACATCACATTTTACTTTCATCCTCATTAATTAACTTACTTTTCCAAGGTAAGTAATGAGTTTAGATAACACTGATGAACACTCATCAACTATCTACATTAAAGTATGCTTTAATCTTTCGTATGAATTACTATTACATCATGGCTACTTTTATAACAAGACTTTTATTATTCCCAGTCAATGAAAGGTATGCAGACATGCAGATAAAAGTAATTAATTTGCATAAATTTGGTCATCTGTACGTGAGGCTAATAAAAACGAAAGCTGCTGTTTTCAAATTTCAAGTTTTATGTGCATTTCGTTCCCATGAATTTGTTTCAGCTCTAAAGGGATCAAAGCTTACATTCGCGATTCCACTTCCTGGAAAAACAGGTAGCAGTTTTATTTGAGTAGGTGTGATCAAGACCTTGGGACCCATACCACTGATCTCTGGGTGGAGCGACCAACAACCTTAACCAAGAAGCAACCACTCTCCTTAGTTTGCTTCAATTAGGGTAGTAGTGGTCTAGAGTTCTTGCTAAAGATTCTATGACCATAAAATGTCTTATTTATATATGGAATATGGTCTTTTTTTTGTAAATAACAAGATCAGTTAACACTGCTGAAGTCACTATTAACTGTAAAAACTAAATGAGCAGCGCCATGAGAAAACCAACATAGTGGCTTTGCGACCAGCATGGATCCAGGCTGTTCGCTTTCAAAGCCTATAGCCATTAGAGAAACTGTTAGCGAACAGCATGGATCCTGACCAGACTGCTCGGATGCGCAGGCTGGTCTGGATCCATGCTGGTCGCAAAGCCACTATGTTGATTTTCTCATGGCGCCGCTCATTAATGTTAACAAACATGTATTTGTATCACTAGATTGAACTTTTATTTTAGCTGTGTTTACTGATCATATTATGTCTCATTTTCTATTCAGACATGCCATTAATGTTGAATTTATGTTTCGGTGCTTGTAAAATTTGAAAAGATGATACATGTAATGCACTGAAACCTATGTCTGCAACATTAAAAATTTATGTTTTAAATTGTCATGTAATTAACTTTATTTGCATGTGAGAAATAGGTATTAGCATAAAATTTATATTTGTCACCCTTACCAAACTTGTTTTTTCAAATTCTTATATCAACAGCCGTTAATAATGGTTAATTGTTGTGGCAAATTAAGCATTGAGAATGTACATGTTCAACGATCAAATTAACAAAACTACACCAGTTCTTCAGGCTGATGAATGAAAACGAAACGGTTATGTGGAATTTTTTTTAGATGGCGCAATTTTTCATCAAAATATACAATAACAACAAACAGAAGCAGTCATCTAAAAATTAACTGATTGATTTCACACTAGAGACAATAGAAAATATATCTTTAACAGTGGTCTAGCGGGTCAACAAGAGGTCAACACTAATTTTGGAAACATCCCACTGTGCCATATGCACTTT
The DNA here is from genome assembly GCF_021730395.1 of Mercenaria mercenaria. Taxonomy (NCBI): domain Eukaryota; kingdom Metazoa; phylum Mollusca; class Bivalvia; order Venerida; family Veneridae; genus Mercenaria; species Mercenaria mercenaria. The sequence goes on from NC_069373.1 coordinate 66,317,378, forward strand.
TTAGGGAATACAACACAAGATCATTCCATCTATAACTTTTCATGTAAGTCAGATAGTTTATTTACGCACTTAGAAAACAAACTTGCCTATTATGCCTGTGTCCTGTGACATGACATTATATAAATACTTAGCATTATCATTCCATTGAAACTTCAACAATACATAAATATAATAATTACAGAGAATTATTTATTTAATGTCACAAGTGGCTTACAATGACCTATTACAACATATTATTTATAAAGTCAAATGGCTTATAACACTGGCCTACATATCTAGACAAGAATAGCTTTGATTAAAAAAAAAACATAAATCGACCATTATGTCTCAACTGCATTCCATAGTTACCAAAGAAACAGCTTTATTTATTTATTTGAGAATGTAATGAACCTTTTCTGAAGAGCTTTGTACCATTTATTTGTATAACTTCAACAATATTGCCATAAAGGGTGTACTTGAGTTTGTAACTTTATATTTCACTTAAGACTTATCAAAGAATTACAAGTTGTGTAACAAGAGGTTCAAGGAGGATATGATGTTCAATATTTATTACTTAACTATTGCTTTTACGTTTTATTTCTGCTAGGACATGTTTAAACAATTTATAACTAAAATGCCTCACTGCCCACAATATTTATATCGGTATTTAGAATACAGATCATTGTGTAAACTGTGACTCAAGACATAAGATAAAAATCTTATTTTAGACAATAAAGCACACGGTTCACCCACACTAACAGGTAAAATACCACTAAATTCCAGTCACATGATAAGGCCTTCTCCTAATGATCAATTATACTCATCGTATTGATAATTTATCTTATTTTAATGGCTCATCAAATAAATTTTTCACTTAAGATTAATACTTTATGTGCTTTTATAACATCTGTCAGCATATAATTCATATAAGGTTTACATTAAAGAAATTTTTACAATTACTGACGGTGGATTTAACTGCGATAATTAAAAAATATGTTTCGAAGCTGTTGTGAATCATAATTTATAGGGGGCCGTCCTGGCCATGACCCAAGTAAGGTTCAAATTTGCGAGTTCCAGGTCAAGTACTGATATCTTCTTTAACAACTCCTTTTTTACATGTATTTCATTTACCTGATGGCTTGTCGGGTTCGTAGTAGTCTCCAGTAGTAATCTGAGTGCGCAGTTTCTTAAAGTTGGTCCCATCAAATGGCATTGTTCCATAGACAAGTGTGTACAAAACTACTCCAAGGCTCCAACAGTCAACCTGAAAGAAATGAAAAATGACTTTCATTACCTGTTCATCCTATTCTCTAAGTAACTTATGATCCTGTACTGCTATAGCTACTTCAATGGTGAAATCAATTAATGGAACAAGGCTGCAGTACACCAGAAAGCATCAATAGTAGGATTCATAAGCTTATGTTTTTGGAATTTCATTTCAAACCAACCTTTGGAAAATTACATCTCAAGCCACCCTTTGGAATTACACCTAAAGCCACCCTTTAGAATTACACCTAAAGCCACCCTTTGGAATTATAATATTACACCTAAAGCCACCCTTTGGAATTACACCTAAAGCCACCCTTTGGAATTACACCTAAAGCCACCCTTTGGAATTACACCTAAAGCCACCCTTTGGAATTACACCTAAAGCCACCCTTTGGAATTACACTTAAAGCCACCCTTTGGAATTACACTTAAAGCCACCCTTTGGAATTACACTTAAAGCCACCCTTTGGAATTACACTTAAAGCCACCCTTTGGAATTACACTTAAAGCCACCCTTTGGAATTACACCTAAAGCCACCCTTTGGAATTACACCTAAAGCCACCCTTTGGAATTACACCTAAAGCCACCCTTTGGAATTACACTTAAAGTCACCCTCAAATCGCCCTTTGAAATTGAACATCAAATCACCTGTTAAAATGGGGTCAGTATTTATCAAACCAAAGCTAATACTAATGTCTCATCTAATTTAACAATATATTATTTTTATGGGAGAAAATGCAAAAAATTATGTTTTAACAAATAATCTTCCTGAAAGGAGTTATTAGCTGTTGCTGGGATACTGCGATATCTTTGCAAAAAATCAACAGCAAATAAAATTTCCTTGTTTCAACAATAATTTCCAAAATAAATGATCCTTTTGTTTGCATTGACGAAGCAGAGATTTTCTACAATTATCCCCTTGTCGTCACGTAATGTTTACACTCTCATTTCTTTCTTTAGATTTATTATTACTGTTTCTATTTTTTAAATCCTTTTATCTTGGATTAGGTTTAGATTTTTTTGAAACGGATAAATTGAAAACAAATAGGAAAGAAAAAAAACAGCGCATTTCATTTTCTTGTATTAACTGCTTGGATACAGAGCTATGTACACTCGTGAAACTTTAATATTATGTGTGTTCCTTTTGAAATTAGCGTACAAACATGCACTTAACAAACATTAAGGGATATAAACTGTTGTGTCAAGTGTATATGTTCCCATAATGCAATGACTGGGTCGCAGATAATCTCTGGCTTCAAAATATTGTGATACTGAAATTAAATTGATGTACTAATCATCTAAGACAATGTGTCAGTTGAGCATATCTATATTTCATATGAGTGATCCATTTATCTATTAAAAAAAATATTACTTACTAGAACAGTAGGGTGTTCACCCTTATCAAATATCAAATAAAAAAATATTACTAACGTGACTGTTTTCTTGAATAATTAGTTCCGCGCTATATATATATATATATATATATATATATATGGTGGTTGCTGTTGGCATTTTTTTTTCAATGAGAAAACACAGAAATAAAAACAAAATTTGGAATAGGCATGCATTTCTTACAATATCTTTGACTCATAGACATTTCTTCAAACAAAGAAAAAAAAATCCCAAATCATAATCTTTGTTTACAGCATTTAACTTCTATATTCAGACCATTTTTTTATCTTAAAATTTATATGTATACTATTACACCTTTTGTTTTGCCCTAAAGATGGTACTGCAGCCATTAAATCTTGATAAATTATTTACACAACTTAATCATACTTCTTTATCTTGCACAAAATTGTCAATATTTCACATCTATGTCTGCAAAACAGACATTGAAGTTTGTCTTAATGCAAGAGCTAAAACAATGACTTCATTTACATGAATACAAACGCAGCTATCTTATCTTGTAAATATTTTGTACAACGATCAATGTTATAAAACAAATTTATACCAGGATTTGTTTTTCAGCCCTATCTTTGGTCTAAAAAATATTCTATACAATGTTTATTTTCAGGCCTGGTTAAATTCTCGGCTAAAATATTTTCCCACATTGGACCTTCATATTGCTTATTCTATCAAATAACAATGCCTTGTTTATCGTAAACAAGTTCTGTAAAAATATAGCCTAAAACTCTATTTGCCATTTTAAATGGAATTTATTACAGTAAGCAAATGCAATAAATGCAATAAATCTTGCAAAAAGCAAGATGGAGTTATGTTTCTTGATGTACAGGGTCTGCTTATGATGGTGAACAAGTATTCCAAGTTTCAAAGCAATAGCTTTGATAGTTTAGGAGAAAAGTTGACCTAAACATAAAATTTAACCAAGAAATCTGATATTTTCTAAGGACAAAAGGGGCCATAAATCTTGCAAAAAGCAAGATGGAGTTATGTTTCTTGCTATACAGGGTCAGCTTATGATGGTGAACAAGTATTCCAAGTTTCAAAGCAATAGCTTTGATAGTTTAGGAGAAAAGCTGACCTAAACATAAAACTTAACCAGGCAACGCCGACGCCGACAACCGCTCAAGTGATGACAATAACTCATCATTTTTTTTCAAAAAATCAGATGAGCTAATAAAAAATGTATGAAAATACAATAAAACAAGTGCATATGTTATCAAATCTCGGTATTTACAAACAATTTCCAAACCTGCTGACGTCTTGGCAATTATCACAGTTTTAAAATTGAAGCAAAGTATGCACAAATAAGGAGAAAATGAAACCTTAATCTAATACCAGATTTGCAACAGTGTGTGAAATTTTGGAAATTGAAAACATCCTGTTTACTAAATATAGGTGGCACGATTACTGACCTACGCTGCTTTAAAAGCAGCTTAACCTTTCACAGGATTTTCACAGTTTGGTTAAAGTTTTTGAGAATTTTCCCAATCAAAATATCCTAATTCCTTGCAAACTGACAAAAGCGGATCTAATCATTTACAAGGGAAACCAACTGATATGAATTTTCATTTAAAAGATACAATTTGTATACAGCTTGATTCATTATGCACACTGATATACTTGTGGCAAAATGTGAGTAACAGAAACATAAATCAAACAGAATTTGAAATACAAATGGGCATGCTTGTTTAGAAATGCACTTGATGCATAGAATAAAGATCATGTTCGGTCAAATAATTTGCATAAAGTGAACTTATTGCCAAACTTAATGACCTACTAAATGAATCATATATTACTATTCAAGTTGTCATTCACCCAGGCATTTAACAAACTTTTCTCTTCTTTTCAAGATAAAATAATTCTAATTAAAACTTAACATTTTGTAACGTTTGTATGTTGTAACGTTCATTTATATGAAGTGAATTTGTTTCACTATCATCGTAGCATGCAGTTCTATGTAAATATATGTATCATGCACAAAAATCTATCAATTAAGGTAATTCCATCTTGACCAATATTAAAGTGAACAAGAAGTCACATTAAAGGAACACTTTTAGGTTCCTAGGATACAAAACTGAGACTGGAACTATAGTCTCAGCACGCAAGCAACTGATTGGTTGCTTCCAAACACAACTTTAAGATTGACCAATGACAATGTAGCATTGTAAGACTGACCAGTATCTGTTCCTAGTTTTTTAACCTTGGAGCCTGGACAGAAGGTATAAATTGTAATTAAAGTATCAAATTAATTCAGCTGCATATAATGATATATCAAATTGCTTACAAATAAAAACAACACACTTTGAAATGGCTTGCTGCAGATGTTAAACATCTTTTCCAATGTTTTATAGCATGGCAATAAAAAGCTATCTGTAAACAAGCATTTGAATGACAAGAAAAATTTGCAATTGTTCAAATTAAAGATGCAAAATATTGGAAGATGGATAATAAACATGTCAAAAGCATGTAAATTTTTTCGTAATGAGCCTTCTTGCATGCCATAAACATTTGTTACAATGATGTTTTAAAATTCCTGCACTTTGTCTGATGACTTCATACAGAAATGACGAATTTCAATAAAACGACAAACGAGTGTAAATGTGAAACAAGCACGATCTTTGAATTTTTTTGGTAAGTTATTTTGGGGCATGTTGATTCCTATGAAACTTTACTGCAACATTAAGTCCAAACACCCAACTGACACTATATGATAGTTAAATCTTATGGAAATAAACTTTATATTTAACACACATTAAAAAGATACATGTATATACTGTATTAGATAAGGTATTTTTCTTGTCAATTTTACTTTGCAATTTGTCTGCAACCACAATTGCATCAGTACTGTGAAATGATTTTATTTTGTGAGTTTTTTCCAAAAACTGCTGTTTCACTGGGATATAAATTTCTCTAAATTCATCTACCCGTAGAAGAGAACTGGAATTTTTCTTGTTTTCGCTGGTTAATAGTCATAGTTGTTTTAAATCTGTGATGATCAGCTTGCAAATTTAAGTGAAACCACTGTAATTATAGCCCACAATTTCTTTTACAAATGAGGTTAACAACATTTACAATACTAAGTTTCGTTTAATATGCCATTATTACTACTTCTCAGAGTCTTGTCAAATAAAAATCAACACCTGTTATGAGTGTTATTATAATACAAAATAACAAAACCATTTTCACCAAACAATTACATATAACTGACCCGGTCAAGTAGTATTGAAGGCCAAACAGTAAAAAATACCTTTTTTATTGGGAAGTGAAACCTATGTTAACGGTCATTTATATTCTGTCCTAAATACCTGAACAATATCTATAAAATATAAGGTGTCTGTAAAGAATATACACTGACACTACAAAAATGTTTTCCTGACAGTTATAGACCTTGAAATTTGGGGCAAGCAGGTGTTTGACAGAGTAAATGTCTTTTCTGTTTCCTTATATTGACAGTGAGATAAAAAATATTTCATTCATACATTTTATACACAGGTGCTGCAGCTCACAGGATACTGAAATGCATAATATATGAGCCGCGCCATGAGAAGACCAACATAGTGGGTTTGCAACCAGCATAGATCCAGACCAGCCTGCGCATCCGCGCAGTCGGGTCAGGATCCATGCTGTTCACTAACAGTTTCTCTAATTGCAACAGGCTTTGAAAGCGAACAGCATGGATTCTGACCAGACTGCGCCAATGCGCAGGCTTGTCTGGATCCATGCAGGTCGCAAAATGTTAGTTTTCTTATGGTGCGGCCCAATTATGCCTTTTCTTTTTCACAGGGTTTGAAGTTTAACCTACAACTAAAGTCATATGGCAACTGTGGTAGAAGCCATGACGCAGGTATTATAACCGGCATGGCCTCACACCTAGGCAGAACCACTTTACTAGTTGCAAGCAGGCTACATGACTTCTTTACATGAAAGTATTCTCCCCTGGTGAGGTTTAACCCACAGAGAAGAAAGGCAAGTAGCTAAATCTAGAATGATCTGGTAAGATTATTACAAATTATCACACATCTCATGCATACCTCTGGACCATAATAGGGTAAACCATTTACGATTTCTGGAGATGCATAAAGTGGACTTCCGCAATAGGTCTTCAACAGCTCTGTAGGACTGTAGAAGTTGGACAGCCCAAAATCTGCAATCTGTAACCAAACAGAAAGATTTAATCGGAGAAAAAACAAAGTAACCTCAATTTCATTTTTGTCCAAAAACTATGCTTACATATTCTCCATTATACAATTGTCATATCTTGTGTTATTACAATTTTTAAATTACTGAAGTGTAAACAGTTATAATAATATAATGACTTGGCTGATTTTTGCACAAAATAGAACATTTAGCTATAAAATAGATATACATAGACAATTTTATTACAAATTTTTGAAATTTTGTTTTTTATGTCCATATTTTCCGTACATAAAAAAACGTTTTACATAAATCATTACGCTGCACTTAAAACACTTGCGTAATGCTGTTGCACATGATACTGCATCACTATGATATATACTCTTCACTTTAAATTTGTCAGAAATCCAACTTTTTTTGCATCTCTAACCTACAAAAAACATATTTCCTAAAATTATGGCTATTAATTATTTTTTGTCCTTGTATCTGACAGAAAATTTTTGTTTATTTTTTTTTTAACAGGATTTTTCTTTTCTTTCTTTCTACAGTGTCAGAGCTTAATTTTTTTGAGATTTTTTCTCTAATTATTTGTATATTCTATGCTGACAACACAATGACAAAATGAAATTTTGCAACAAAATTTACGAATGCACTTGCTCACCTTTGCATTATAATCCCGATCTAAAAGAATATTTTCAAGTTTCAGATCCCTGTGCACAATGCCGTTCTGCAACGAAATATTATGTTTCTATTACCATTTCGTACAAATCAATGCAACTAAAAGTAATAAATAAGGGAAATGTAAAAAATCTTTTTTTCTAATTAAATACAATGTAGTTTACAAATCTTAAAATTTCCCTCTTAAGCCAGTCTACTGCTAATATTACTTAAACACAATTCTGCTTTTAGTCATTTTTGTAATTAACAAGCATTTTCCTAACATGTAAAAAGTTAGGCACAAGTGAATTTTATGTATTTTTTTATTTCCGTGTGCGTTTTAACAATACAAAAATGTCGAACCTGATGACAATGCTTGATTGCAGAGACAATCTGACGGAACACTCTACGTGCGTCTTTCTCTGTAAGCTGTTTATTGTTTATGTAATCGTACAGTTCACCCCCGTCTGCACACTCCATCACCAAAATGATCTTGTCCTTGTTTTCAAACACTGCAAATGGAAAATAAACATAAACTGATAATAGCATAAAACAGCAAGCAGAATAAATGTATTATAATACTTCATTCTCTCTTGTTATAACTTCTATGTAAAGGCGCTAACTGATTAACAATCTTTAATCTTTCTTTGTTTTTGGAATATAATCTGAATCAAATATGGTATCTATTTCACAGTGATTTCCTTGAAAGCAACAATAAATGCTGATAACACTGATGATGATGATATTTTATACCGAAAGTGTATTAAATGATTGCCAAATCTGCAAGTACATATTTGTTTAAATGTGTCAAAGCCATTCACTTCCAAACTGAACTAGAAAAATGCCACATTTACTTATACGGAATATCGATGTGATACCAGTATAATAGGATTAGGTGTACTATTTGACCATCTTGGTATGGGGTAAGCGAAACTACCGGTCAGTTAACAGGACGGCGTGCTATTTTCATGACAAATTTGATCGTATTCAGAAGAGATCAGGAGGCGTTGACAAACAGCTATTGTGTAGCGACATGTGGGCAGCACTTTGGTAATGACCAAGGACACAATGTTTATCTTTTTATATCTGAGTAATGATAAGATCTACTTTAATCCTCTGCTGCTTTTCTTTGCCATATAAAGTAAAGCGTATGTATCATATGTTTTACAGGTCACTAAATCGGCAACAAACAGGGGTAAAATGAGTCAACGTAACCAAAAAGTTCCAAATTGTATAATAACGCTTTGAAAGAAAGTTATATGATTTAATTATTCTTTCCGTCTCAACTAAAAGTAAATTATTTTTTGATGCAAAACATTTAATTTCATTTTATAGGTGTTTATTTTTTTCTACTTATAACTTTAATATATGCTTTTTAAGTATAACCACATTCACAACTGTAAGTTGTAAGTGACTTGTCACTTAGTGCACAATGTAGGGGGTAAAACTGTTCCACTGTAAACCTCCTTTCTTCAGAAAGAATGCTAATTTTCAAATTGTTTAAAAACAAAGAATGGAACATTTCATATTTACTCTAAAATCGGAAATGACTACAACCCCCTACACTGACCATTGTAAAAATTTCCAAAGTCAAACGTTCAATAAAAACAAGACAACTTAGCACATAGCTGCAAATATGTCCCCCATTATCTGCCAAACAACCCTAAGCAAACACATATTTGAACTGTAACAAATGAAAAGAAAATATTTCTCTCATCTTGGCTATTTACACAGATTTATTTCAAAATCTGCTGAACATGCAAACAATTCAACCCAATGGATCTGAATAGCCCAAATATACAAGAAATGACAACAAAGAAAATTGATTTACAATACTGTTTCTCTTCATTTTGATTTCACAAGTCTAGTTAAGCCAGTCTCCAGCTGGGAGCAAATAATATAGTTAAACATTAAAGTGGAAGCCTTGGTCATAGGTAAGACAGGAAATTAAAACTGATATTGCATATAACTTTCAAGACAGTTATGATTCACAGAGTTGTTAAATATATAGTATAATAGATTAGGAGAAATTCTGGAAACAAACTGTAAAGCCTTCCTGTAGCGAACTTTAAAACTGGAGTTGAAAAAAGATGAAATGATGAGTATGTTGCAGACGACACCTACTCTGATGCTAAATAAGAGATTTCCGTTTCTGACCCACTAGCTCCATTTTTTCTGTCACGCAGTTTGTTTTCTAAAACCATGACATGAAGTTTATTCTATTCTCAAAATTTAGATGTTAATAAAAGACTAAACACTTTTGCAGACGGCAATGACCCAAAAACCTCAAACTGTATATCCAGCTTTAGGTGCATTTTCTTTTCAAACAGTTATCGCTTATCGACATCAGTCAAATCCGTAATTGGCCGCAGATAACTGTTGCCAAATCCTAGTTCAAAAACCTTTTGAAATGCAAAACACATAACATTATATCTTCTAAGGCTTTGCATTATGCATTAATCTCTTAAACGGGTAAAAATAATTCCACTTCGTTGACTGTTTTGAATACATGTAGTTAGAACAAACCGAATATTATAATAATTTTTTTGAGCCGCCAGGACTTTATGCAGTCATGCCTGCATAAAGTATTGCATAATCATAATATTATAACTTATGACTAATACATTAGGTAATTCAAATTAAACAGCTGATCAAGCAAAATGACCTGAAAAGTCAACATTAGTCCATATATGTGTGTTACAGTTACCAGTTATGGTTCTTATCCTTTGCACTCCCACAGTTTTTTCATCAAGGCCTAGTTATCAAAATCCCTGCGCTGAATTATTAACTCAGATTTGTTCAAAAAGTGTTTGAAAGAGTGATGGGTATTTTGCTGATGTCATCTACACTGTATCACTGAGTTACTATAAATTCCCTTCAGACTAACGGTGGAGTCAAAATAACCGTTCCAGGAGAACGCTAAGTTGTTGGCCAGGATAGACAAATCAGTGAACAGGCTATTTTTAGTTCACAACTCTCAAGTATTATTAGACTTATTATGAAAAAAATTAAGACAGTATTCTATATCTTCCGAGCTATAGCCAGACTCTACACATACTTTAAACAAACTTGATTTCAAGACCACAACTATTTCTCTTCAAACCACTTCATCTACAATCAAAAACCATTAAAGAATTTTTCTACAATAAATTATACAAAATTGCATCTGCATTCTTTGTGCGACTTATTACAGGTTTTTTGCACATTTTATACACATTAATATCTAAACAAATTGTTCAGACTTAGCCTTGAGATTATCCATGTATTCAGTTCATGTTCTTTTTTGTACTTTCCATTCCATGTGTTGTTTGCTTTGGCTTTAGTGCCATTTTTTAACAATATTTTAGTTATAACGACAGGCATTTCCTCATAAATTCCCTCTCCAACTTATACAAAATGCAAGTACGGTATACAGTATTTCAAAGTCAATTCAAATCAAAATGGCTGTAAAAGGCTGTGTAACATTGGATTACCATAATCATTTATTTCAGTTATTCAAAATTAATAATAATACTTTGGATATTTAGGTTTAATCTCGACTGTGTCGAGCATTATAAATCATAACCTATAGCTACTCTCTGACACACACAGTATCTTGTGAAAAACCTTTACAGAATAAAAGGAGTCAACTTTGGCAAAGGTCCTTCTTTTGGTGCTTTTGAGGTTTGCTGACAATAACTTTCAATATGAAAGTAACAATTTCACTTTTTCCTTTTCATTTACATTAAACAATAATGTCAATACGTCTATATCAGTGACTAAAAGACCATTTTAAATATTCCGTTACATTTCTATAATGCCCATGTTTGAAATTCTAATCTGCATAATAATAAACGTAATACCCACCGATTTTTATTCATTTACAACCTAAAACAAAAGAAATGTACCGTGAATCCTAAAATGAGATCAGACACAAGTTTAGGTTTCTGGCATGAAAATTCAAGTTCTTGACGTCCATGTCAATGTTATGAATGGCTTTGAAACAAAAGCGCTTGGATCAAACAAATCCCATTTATTCAACTGTCTTTATTTCATACAGTTATTCTATTGTATAAAAGAACCTTATAATAGTACAAAAGCAGCTCATTTGCTTGTTTCTTTTTTTTTAATTTCTAAAATTTCATTTAATTCACTTCATAATTTATCTTTAATTTACCACATTTGCAGGAGCTGGAGCAAGTGTAAATGAAGAAGATTATCCGAGATCTCTTTCGCTTCCAACCCTGATCAGCTCAAAATTTTGTTCTTTGTATTCTAATGCCATAATCAAATATATAATAATTACAAACAAACAAACAGGAAGCAAGCAAGTGTGCTTGATTTATCTTAAAATCTAAAACAATCAAGTTCAAAACAATTTTGACATCATTTCTCAATGAAGTAGCAGTTTTTAAGGACAATGGCCGCTTTTTAAAACAATTTTCTCTGCATAACAAAAACAACTGAAACCCTAGAGCAGTTTTAACATGTTCTGCCAAAATGGGACACAAATGACAATGCCCATTTTGTTACTGCTAAACTTTTAATCTTTTTATACATGACTACCCATCATTACAAAAATGCAATAGAATTTCATCCACATCATTAAAAATGGCCCCCAAAGTTGCTTTTTTATGATTTAACTGGTAAACAGTGTAGTTAATTGTTTTAAACACAAATAAGAACAAATTTCTGCCCCATTAATCAGCGGCTGTTGGTCACCATAGCATCTAACTCTAGCCGTGTCACATAAAAGACCATCTGTGGTTTTAGGCCCATGTCATTGGAGGTGATTTCAATGCTAGAATGGGTAAACGGCTAACATTGTCACCCTGTATCAATCATTACATGGAATAACTGCAACATGATACGCATTTATTGCAGCAATTTCTGTCTGATCAAAGGACGTGGTTTGTCTCACCACTGACATTGCTACTCACGTAACATCAAATAAAGTTACGAATAGGGAAAGAAATGCATATTTACACACTACGACATGCTCATTTCTGTATAAAGAAATATTTCATCCAGGAAATAAATGGGAATGAATTCATTTTGCGAAAGATAGACTGAATAACCTCTAGACTCTGTACACTGCTCCCCCCACCTCCCCCCCCCCCTCTTTGCTGATTAGAAAACTGCTGTAACACACTGAATCTTAGAAGATCAAGTTAGACCGGAGTTCTATTCAGTAAGGAAACAACTTGCAGGGGAAAAAAATCCAATCACATTAAATGAACCAAAATACCTGCAGCTTCCTGAAACCAAAAGCTGCCAAGTATCATGATAATCTTATGACAACTTGTTTATAGGAATGATGTAATTGACAGGTGATATAAACATGATATATCACTATGATATACAAGATTAAACTTTGACAGATTATCCCATAGGTGCAAATATATAATATTTCACCAATTACATAGCAACCAGTACAGAAAATTCAAAAGCATACGCATTTCTTTTACCATTACTATTTAGTGATTAACCGGCTCAGGGTGGAGCAGAAATATGAAATCTGTGGTGTCACTTTTATTACGATCAATCATTAATAAAAAAGCTATTAAAATATATCAGATCACTATGACTTACCCAGTATGCCGCGTATATGGTATGTTTTTAAAAAGGATGACACACTCTACATATAGACACACTCTACCGGTTGAATAACCATTAACAATCAATAATAAAATAACGAAAATATTGCAGACGCAAAACACTGCCAAAAAAGCCCTATATGCTGTAAGTGATGAATATATATGCCTTTACCAACAGAGTACTTGTATGTGTATTTGAGTACGAAAGAACTGACTCTTGCGCATGACACGCCCTCTCATCTAGTGTGTATTCAGACCCTATGTTTTGTTCACATGAGATAACTCCAGAGGCTATTCAAATTTTGTATAATTATGCCCCTTTTCTTCTCAAAACATAGGGTCCGGATACATTGTGATAACAGTGCATCCTTTTTATTAAGAGCATTTTGATGTTAAGTAAGAACATAAAAAAAGCACTTTTACTTGAATAATGCCTTACATTTCAAGAAAATAAGCCAAATTCGTGATTCTGTCCCATGCAGTAATGTCAGGCTGTCAGAACAAGATTTCCGTTCAGTCACATACTGTCTGAATACTAAGTAAGCAAAAAAGCGTATAAGAATCAACAACGACATACACAACTCCATGCACATTAACAAAACCTACTAGGAATGAGTGAAGGTCAACATCAATGTATATGTTATTGTAATTATGAAGCCCCTTATCATGAGTTACTTAGTATCAATCTATCTGTACAAAATAGCCAAGTTTAAATGCCAAATATTCCAATAATTTGATCAATTCAGCAATAATACTCTATGACATTCAGTCAGACAAATATCAATTCAGACATATTGGCTACCACTGATGACCTATTGCATGTGTTCACGATCTGCATACAATTCTCTTATTGAACCATTTTGAAACGAAAATCATGATAAAAATGACAATTAAAACCAACAAATTAGACAGGAAAAAAATGACAAATTAAAACTTGAAGGAAAACAGCCATTTATGTTTATACTGATATCAAATTGCTTGATCATATTCCGCTAGAAATGTTTCATTTTGCAATACATATCTCGAAGTTTTACGTTAATTTTATAGTATAGTAGCATTTTAATGCTTCCAAGCAAATTACAAAAACCTAAACACCCATTTAGCAGTTTACAGAAGTCTGACTACCAGTGTTTTTCATGTTTACACATCTTGTGAAGCCAAAGTATTTGCTTACCCTGAATTCAAGCCAAGGCTGTTCACCGTTGACCATAATATGACATATACCGTCAGCGAAAAATCTGTCTTAATAGGGCCTTGAACTTTTAAAGTGATGTTATTTATGACAAATTTTTACCAAAATAAACACCATCAAAGGGAGGTCTTGATTTTTAAACTATGCTTTCATTTAACCAGATTTTGTTTACTGTTGACTAAAAAACGTTATTGATACAATTGTAAAAAGTATAAACATCATAGCATCATGGCAAAATATGCACGATCATTGAACTTTTCTAGACTGCAGACTTTCTTAATCTGTTGCCTTTATAAATGTTAATCACCTTTTTATTTACAAACACAGTAACTGTAAACCATTCTATGAATGACACAATGCCATTGGTCAGTTTCAAAACTGTGTTTAAAACTGGCAAATCACAGGCTTTCCTGTTTAGACTGGTCTCTTAAATAGAATTTTCTTGGCCAAGCTGCTGCATCATTATGCTTAAGCTGGGTTTGTAACAATTAAAACAAGCAAATTAATTGATATGCCAGATGGCTGCAGTATTGTGTGAGTCACCTGTGACCACTTTCCACACATATATCGGTACCAGTAGCAGATTGCATTACAAGTTGTGAACTTGTCAGGGAATCTAATCCTTTTCATCCCAGCCTTGATGTAATGTTAAACTTGATTTTTAAAACATTAAAATAGCTTCAAAACATCATGAACATTGTAAACAACTCTGTTTGAAATTATTTAAAGATTCAGGCAACTGAAAATAGAATGTAAATTTCAAACTCATAGTGCAATTGCATGCAAATTTCTTTGTAATTTAAGGCTTATCAGTTAAGTTTGATCATATGAGAAACAAATTCATAAAGAGGAGGTCAGATGATTAGATATTAATTAAAGTGAAACAAATCAGTACAGCCCCAATTTATTCTTGATAATCAAAACGAATAATTAATGTTATGAATATTTGACTGATCTGCAATCTAATTGACTTTGATATATGAAAAGATAATCTGACAGATAACTTGCAAGTTTTGCACTTGGTTACAGATCAATCACTAGACACTGATGAACAGAGAAATTTTACTAATATGACATTGAGTTTAATTGGATGACAGAATGAAGATCACAGTCCAGACACACAAGGGCTCAATTGCAGGTTTGTTTTCATTTTTACAAACTTCAAAGGATCACTTCCAAGAAATTCAGGCCCCTTAGGCCCCTATTATTGCAAATTTTAATGTAACAGCTTTTTGTAATGAGTCAATTTGCAGATGTCAGTCTTACAGACAAAACAATGAAAATAATCATTAGGACAAGTGGTGCTGAAAATTACTACTTCAGAGGGGAGCTGTGGTGACTCAGGCACTATAAAGAAAACATATTAAAAGAAATTGCTAATTCCACTGTTGTTTCTGACACATTAAGAGCCCAGTTCCGTTTGCTGATAAAAAAGTAATGGCAATTCTGGAACCAGGCCGCTATTTTATTACAGAGAAAGAAAATTTGATTCATCCGCGCTCCAGTGGGTTAGTAAACAAGTCTGTTGGATTGCATGACTGTGATCGTTTTCTTGATCTGTAAAGTGAAGGAGCACTTTCAAATTGCATTTCAAAGTATAAAATTTCATGATTCAGCCCTTTTTTTTCATTTCAAAAAATGTTTACTATCACAAATCTTTTAAGACAGCAATAAACAGAATTTGCAATCTCATTTCAATTCAATTTTTTCAAAACTTTATTCAGCAAATGTCATTCTTGACACTTAAGGGCATTTCCTTATTCACTCACTGTTTTTGAAAAATTATCGAAATATCAAATATAAATTCTATCTGAGTATTTAATCATAATTTGCAAAAAAAAAATATATCGTGACTGATGATCTACCAAATTTTCTTTTATAATAAGGAAAAGATGTAATATGACTTTATGGGTGGTGTCAAGACGGCACTTATTTAAAACACTTAAAATGTACATCAAAATAGAAATGCATGCAACCTTGATAAAAATCAAAAATCATCAATCCATACCATTTATTAGAGAACAATTCACTCAATTTAAGTTTGAAAAAAGATGATCTTTTCAGTTTGTACATATTGTACAAGATGCTTTGGCCTTTTTGTAAGCTGACAATGCGCAATTCCTGTGAGATCCCTTATTCTGGTATGCTGTTAAGACCTCCTTCGGCCAAACAGAAAAATGCTTTTTCTTAAAAATAAAAAAATGACAAACTGCATACTGAGAATACAGTACGTATCAAACGGAAAATGTCTATACACTTTAAATAATAAATTCTAGTGTCTAAAACTCATTGAATCACTTTTGTTTTACTTTTAATTTACAATTACCACAAACCGATGCATTTTCTTAATTAAAAAGAAAAAAAATTGATGTAAATCTTGTGTAATCCTGTAAAGTTTTCAATCTTGACCCAGTTTAATAATGTCAGTGGTTTCTGTTGAAACTTAAAACGCAGATGTTACTTTTCAATCTTTCAGAAAATTAAAAGTTAAACAAATGACATGGTTTCTTTACGATTGCCAGCGCATACAAGCAAATAAAGACTCTTGCTCTGGGTCGTAAACTTGCAATGAAAAGGAAGCACGCATGCATATTACCTGCATTTTAATGCACAGCTCGTTTCATCAACATTATCATAAATAAATAATTAATATTCTGGAGTGTAACAAAAGTACGACAAAATGAAGTACTGTAAATATTATGACTCAACCTAACAATTAAGAACACCTTTTACAATCTGCAGCAGTATCTGTATACAACCACAGGAAATAATTATTGGCCAACACGTCCTGGAAGTTGTCATGCTGCGCCGCCACTTAGTTCAATGACTCAATGGCAAGATTTAGAAATTTTTGGAGAGTTCAGATGGAAAACATGACTTATAAATGTAAACCTCGTGATAAACCGTATCAACTTCAAAACAGCCACAAAACTTTAGTGAAAAGATGCCTTAAACACCTAGCAATCGGCCAACAAGAATATAATTCTATCGCAATGTCCTCGCACTTAGATATTCAGCTGATATAAAATCGCTAAAGTTGCAAAACAGCTATTACAAAGATAAACAATACCGAAGCTAGTGACATTGTAATGGTATTGTATTAATGAGAATTATAAGTAGAAAATTTTAGAGCAGAGAAATTGAAAAATCAGTTTCAATGGATTTCTGGCCCCATCTGGCTTTGGTCCCAGGATATTGTCCACATCCTGAGAAAGATAAACGTAACCATTCAGAGCTATGTTTGTAATGTAAACACTTTCGCATACTTCCTGCTTGCCTGACGGAGCTTTCAAGATCTCTTTGTCCAAATATGTCCAACACCTGGGTCAAAACATTTGAAAGAAATAGCTTTTAACATGATTTTTTTTTTGTCCAAACTAAAGCCACTTCAAAATGTGTGAAAATGAACATGTCATCTCCTTTAAGAACTCTTGTCTGCATAGGAAATGGGCAAACGTTTAAGTTATACCACATCTAAGCGAAAAATGTCATTACTTTTACTTTTCCCCGCCAAACAATTGACCGTCCTTTAAGACAAAGTCTAAAACACAAAGTGTACTGATGATGTTTTTAAAAGTCTGTGGTTATATACGAAAGGATTATCTTTTCACTAATTTGTTTACGATTAAGTGCTACTTAAAAAGTGGTTATTTCTAGACACGTGATGACTTTTTTTTCAATGAACATTCCTCATTTAGAATAGCTCACATCCTTTCCCAGGGTGGGTTTCCAGTACCTGTGGGGAAGATATACACCACTTCCTAAACAAGCTATTTAAACGAAACCAAGTCAAAACAAAATGAAACAAAACATGCTTAAATTTCAACATGTGTCTCCCATGACTACTTACGAGCAACACATACCTATCGAATAACATAACGGTGGGAAAAAATACAAAAGCACAATCCAGAACTGTTGTTCACTTAGCTACCTTCAATGGTAAATTGATTTTGTTACAAAGCTTTCTTCATTATAAATAATAATTATATGTATGGGCTTAGCTGCTGTGCTTGGTCGAAATATTTTAGAATTTTGTTTGTTTAGTCACTGTGTGATACTAAAACTCCGGTCCAATTTCAAAAATTTCTATTTCAAACTTCTTTAACTGTATCAATTCTGGTATTGAACAGTAAAACAGTCAGCATAACTTTTAAAACTGATTATCCATTTTGTTATCTTGACATCGTTAAAACATCATCATCATCAAGAGCAGCAGCGGTTTTTGGTATACAACCAACAGAAACAACATAACTGCCACATACAATATCAATTCTGGTCTTAAAACATTTTGTTACGCTTCGAGGCTGTGAGTTTGGAATCCCACCAGAGACTTAGAAATTATACTATGCTTTCTTGCATTTTTACCCTTAAAGATTGCCAAGGGTCTTCTCTCACCATCTGAATATAGACAGTCACTGTGTATGTGTCATCCAAATTGTGTTGGCGAATCTAACTAAAACCTGCAAATATTATCCACCTTACGAGTTTGTTTTTTTTTGACAGGCACAGCTACATACCTTCTCGGACGTTGACAATGTGCGGGTGTCTGACAGATGACATGATTTTGATCTCTCGACGGATTCTGTTAAGGTCATGTTCATCGTGTATCTTTGATTTTCGGATGTACTTTATTGCAAACTAAAATGAAGGAAAAACAAATTTTTTTTCAATTTTATTTTAACAAAAATTTTAATTAGGCATTCTAATTTTGTTCACGGAAGAAGAAACAATTAAATAATTGGCAAAGAAAAAAGTTCAAGTACAAATACATTAGAACTACTTTTGACTGTTAGTAAAAATTGGTAGGATAAAGGATGAAAAAAATTACCGGCCTTTAATTAATCAATTAACAGTTATAATTTTCAAAACACTAATTGAAGGGAAGGAAATAATTTTTGACCTTCAATGTGTCAGACTTAAACAAGGGATAATTGGTACAACCTATGCATTGTGTTTTTTTTTTTTCATAAACAAAAATTACCAACAGACAGCGGAAAAAGGACAATGGTTTACTCCCAACCGAGAATACCATGCAATCGGATAGCTCCCCATGACACCGGATGATAGTATACTATCTTTAAGATCTGAACCAAATCGCAGTTCATTTCTAGAGAACAAAATATATTTAGAACAGACAAAATAGCACACCGTGTTACTTCTTGATCAGTGCATGCTATTGGCTATACAGCATAATGACAGTTTATATTCCAGACATATTAATAATACAGCATAATGACTGTATACTGTTGAAATAAGTTATCCCCTACTCCCGTAAAAGTCTTTCATAATCACTTAAGAAAAAGGATATGTTGTACCATAACTACGTCAAAATATTGTTTTTATTATTCCCGTAACTAATTTCAGTGCAAAGGAATGACTGATTCATACTAGTATATGTGCATGGCCAAAATGAATGCATACACATGTCCCATGGTGAACTTCTCATATTAATTATTATAGTACTGTATGAAAAAGTACCTAAAATGTTGTTTAATTTGTCATTTTCTCTTTAAAGTAATGGGAAAAAATTGCAGAAGTTTACCACAGAAAAACGATATTAGACTGCTTCAAAGGCCCAATTTTCTAGCTGTAATTAAATTCTACTATCGAGTCAGATATAACAAGCACATAAAGCTGCCTGGCTTTTTTAACACCTGTATAAAATATAAATAAATAAAAACTGTCAATAATTTAGAACTGATTTTCTTAAGCTAAAAATAATCTAACCACCAAGGCGTTACTGTCAACTGAACTTCAAACGATTCCAACTAAATAGCTGTTACCATGCAATCTATGCAGCTATCATAGTTACTATGACCTTAAGCTAACTATGTCATACGTCAAAGAGCAACAATTAAAAGCGATTTAGAAAACCGCACTTTTGAGTCACGCCTGATTACAGGTGACTAAATGAGTCGGCAATTTTCTTTACTGATAGCCACCCTTAAAAGGTTACACCAATCGCCTTTTGTGTTTTTTCTTTCACTATAGACACTAATGACCAAATAACCTGGCACTTTGACACCTACATTGTTAAAGGGACTTTTTGCAGGCAATTAAGGATATAATTAAATATTAATTTTATTATAACTGTTAGTTCAAAAAACAGTATAATTTCAATTGACTCAATGTGTTGCATGAGACATAAAAAATATCTTTTACCAATACATAAAAAAAATTAAATAAATATACATCAGCACTCTAACTTTCTTTATTTACTATTAACTAAACCAATCAATAATTGCTTATCTCTGCCCCAATAACATTGATGATTTAAAATCTTAATTTCCGGCATTTTCGTTTTAAATGCAAAGCAATGATAAAAGCATGAAAACATTCAGAAAACTGTAGGATACTTGAAAGCCACACCCATTCTCACTTCTATTTTTAAACTTTCATTGATACGAGGGATCAAATAAAAATCACGCTGCTTAAAATAGATTAAGCCGAAGGCGACACAGTTTTTCACTATTTTCTTAATATTTGCCTTTGATACACCACAAAAATGAGGAAATTAAATAAAGAGATTATATCTTTAACCTGTAATAATCTTTTTAACATGATGAAGTATACCATAGCGATTATAATGTATTTTGTCTGTTATCGTCATTAATCATACAGTTATAATCCAGAATGAAAATAATAACCGGTATTAGTCTTTTTGGCGTAATATCTTTTAAAAAGTCACGAGTTTAAAATTTCTAATCATTAAAATAATAAAAAGGATGATTATTACAAGCTGATCAAATGTGTCAGAGGTCAGAAATAAAAACAGTTTTGTATACCGATTAATTTAAATTAAGAACAATAAATCGCCACATTTTTAACTTAAATAATTTGGATTTTCTTTAAAGATAAACTCTGTTTATCTCTATTAATGTGATGTGCATTGTGCACTACAATAGTATCTGTCACTTGAGACGCTCATTATCATGTGATGGAATTTAAATTATGTCTACTATGTGCATGGGTTGAAACAAGTTAAAATCAACTTTTTACGCTTGGGGAAATCACCTGCATATTCCAGGCTATTTTTAGACAACATCTAACAAATTACTTAATAAAGTATTCATTGATTTTTTTCTGAGAAAAAAATGTTATGGGAGTGAGCATCTTTCTAAGTACAGTGTTTTTTGTCTTATTTTATCGGTCAAAGAAACATACATTAAAGAAATTTTAACATAATCATATGACATCAAAAATAAACAATTTGTACATGCTTGGAGAAAAGCTTGTCACAAAAATGCAAAGAGTGTCCAAACTGAGAAAGCCTCAGAGAGCACTGATTGCCATGATTTCTGAATTTTTAGGAACCACACACAGTAGTACTGTCATAACTTAAAAACATTCTCATCATACATTTTTTAAATGAGCACTGAAGGTCTGAATTAATTAATAATCACTTCTAAAAACAAAAAATGCTGGCAGCAATTAATCATACCGGTACATTATCATACATTATACTCTTTTTTTGAAAAAAAATGTTTCATGAATCATATTTTGTAGCTATAACCTGGTAACCCTTTGATCTAAGGACACATCTATGATCTACCTTGTGGTTAACTAGTATTTCAATGACTATGAGTAAGGTAACCCAAGGCAAGGACTCTGATTTTATGATAATTATAATGATCATGATAGACAGTATTCTATCAGCTGTCAGATCTGCGGGGATACAGGATCCACTAGCACAACCCCAGGGATGTAATATATACCATCAATCAGTTCTAAATACCCCAGATTCAAGTACTTCATTGAAATATTAATCTTTTTCTCTCTATGTATATCCTTGGTAGAAGTCTTGTACAGCTAGGCCCCATCATTCACAGCCCCTACCATTTTTTCTCTCCCTTTGCCATGTCTTTTACTTCTCACAGTACAGTCATGTAACTGCTGTTTATAAGCGAACAATTCTATTACATTAGTTCTGTTAAAGTAGTCACACTCTTTCAGTCCTTAACTTTAATTTCAAATTTCATCTTCTTATCCTCATGGTGAAAAACTGCTACCCCTTTTTTTTTAAAGAAAAAACCCTTCAGTCAACTATCATGTCAAGGTCACTTAATACACTTAAACTAATGGCCATTAATATGAAAGCAGGCTCCCCATCAGCATATTCATACATTTCATAGCACTTATTACTCAACAGATTTTAATGGCATTTTTTTCTATTGGGAGTGACAGAAGGTCCTTAAATAGACTGCCTGTGCCATCTGTATGATTTTCAACATTTTCCGCCAATCTAGCGATCTTAATCAATATTTTCATGTCTGACTGGTTCTCAGGAATGTTGCGAGAAGACTTAAAGCCGCTATTGATTCTTCTCTATAATAACATTTTATTATTAACACCAATATGGCATGTACTTGCTGAAAGCTTAACATGCAATATTTATTGTTATTTATTGTATATTCTATAAAAGGCACTTATTTATCAATAATATACTATATAATATTACCAGTTATTAAACAATAGATTGAGAAACAACATGTAAGTTACTTAAAAGAATTATATATGCAGATATATGTCATAACATTCAATAAAACTTTACAAGAAAAACTTTCTTCTTGTTTTTTCCATAAAAAATACTTTTTTTTTTCTGTACTCAATGATTTTGCTATGATAAGGTGTACTAATTTGTCAACGGTAACTTAATAATTTATTAGCAAATTTCTCGCTCATAAAATTGCAATAACTTTTCCCCCTTTGACCAATGACTTAGCTTGAAACCCAGTTTCATGTTCATCAAATTAGTTATACCACCTGTCAAGGGGTTTTTACCTAACATTATATGACCGTTACTGTGGCAATCAAATTAAAGTCACTCATTTGGGACAGACCATAATAATCATCTGATAATAACTGTCAAAAAGTCAGACTTTGGTTTCAGGGGATTGATAGAACAAAACTGAAGTAAACTTTTGTTAATTAAGTCAATTAAAAATGTAATTTTCAATTCAACAGCAAATTTAAGCTGATTTATTATATGTTCAGTCGATTTCAAACTCTCTCAGTTTGCTTCTTATATAACACTAATATATAATTTTATTTTCAGTTATAATTTTGCACTATCGCTTACAAAATACCAAAATTCATTGGGGAGTTTTACTTGATGTATTTTCTATCAAACACTTCATACTAATTACCAAAACAGCTGATAAAATGGAATGCCATAAATGTAAATATTATCCCATGTTTGAAAAAAATCAGTAGGAAAGAATGTCAATAGCGTTTATAATATCAGTAAAATATAACCTTTTCAACTTGACGTTACTAATTATTATCAAAACATATAATAGATAATGTCCCCTATACCTACTATAGTCTAGTATTTAATCAAGGTAAATTCATTTCAAGGGGGCCTTACAAAGCACTTGATCTTTGTCCAAGTTTCTGATAAAGCAACCAGATTCTTAAAACACTTTTTGATCTATTGTTTTGTAAATAGCTTTCTTATCAGAATACACAATCACAGGGATTAGTGATTACTCAAATGCAAGTGCAAAGAGGGATTTTATCAGGAAACACATTTGTAAATTTACTTTCTTCAAAAAAATGTTAATATTGGAGTTGAACTATGGTAAATGACAACAAAAAAGTGAAATGTTCCCTCTGAACCTCTTTTAAAACCTGATAAATACCATTTCTATTGTTTGTGGGAAGGCTGATGACTCTAGTCTCTAAAACATAATTTTACAAGAATTAAAATTTTCATTTCCTCAAAAAGTATAGACAACCCAATGTTATATGTGTAGTATAAATAAGTTTGTAATTAACAAGAAACCTGACGGGCACAGAGGCGCAAGAAATCAGCCACAAATAATGTACTAACACAATGAGTGGAAGTCAAAAATATGTGTATTTATTAATTGATATTATTCATTAACAATGTCATATGTACAGGAGCACCTATCAGATTTCCTGGTTCTTTAATATCACATAGAACAATATAATTTTCAATTAAGCTCATAAAAATGTCTGACTGGCCCTCTAAAAGGAAGTCACAATTTCTTGCTTATGGATAATAAAACAGAAATAAAGTCAGGAATGCAGACAAAGGTGACCGCAGGTACTTCATCAATTATAGTGGTAACATTACCACTGATAAAGATACACTGTCATTACCAAACTATGATCACCTCAATGCATAAGGACAGATTGAAGGAGTCCAGTTTACTCTAAGTTTAAATGTCTATTGTTTTTCCTTTATGCTCAGGCAAATGAAGAAAAGTAAAATGACGATAAAAATGTTTGCTCATGAAAAAATACCATAAAAAAAGTTATATTACAGAACCACTATATTAACCAGGTAATTCCTTTAATATAAGAAAGAGCAATTTATGTAATTTTCTTAAACAGCTGCATAAATACAAAAGTGTAATTGCTTCTGAAATATTCAGACAAGGTAATTTTCTTGAAAAGATCAGTGACAGTAAAATGATATTTTAAGTTAAGCAGGTGTTAAAACACAGATAATTTTTGTACAGATAATATTTGGAAAGATGACCTTGAAAATTGCAAGACTGGGTAGTTATGTTTTTTTATGTTTTTTCTTCAAAAAAAAAAACAACTTTTATTAATTTGTATGGCATGATGCCAGTTCAATTTTGTTGTGAGTCCATAAGTACTCACTGGATCTGAAATGAATATCAAATTGGAATGTAAAAAATAAAAATAAATTTAGTCCCAAACATGAAAATGGATCATAATACCTTTCAAAAAAAAAAAAGATACTTCACCTATCTTAACAGCTGACGAAAAACATACTTATGATAATCAAATCTTTATCAATAATGTCATCACTTAGCTGATTATCTGGATTAAGTGGTAGATTAACATAAATTGGATTAAGTTGATTGAAATACCATCTTTGCTATTAAAATGACACATCTACCTTACAATTGGTGTCAGACAGCTACTGATTTTCTGTTTAATTTTAATTTATCAGCTGAGGCAATTTTAATCTACCTATTGTGAGACTTTGTTTGGTATCATATTCAAATTTTATGTAATTTATTCCTTAAAAGCTTCTGTACAAGTGACACTCGGGTATCATTTAAGACCTAGTTAAAACATTGGAATGTTGTCATTGTTCACAACAAAAAGCCAAACATAAGATATTAATTCTCATGGACTTAAATGAATTTATAAATTTAAGCAAGTGACAGATTCTATTAAATTTTATAAATTATCAAACATTTTCTTTTTTCGGAAGTAAAGATATATTTCTATAGTAACATTCCAATTACATTGGGGTTGTTTTTTTTTGCACAAAAATGTCATTGTTCTTTTACTTTATCTTGGAGATGCACATAATCTCTGTATTCTTATTATTTTTAACAGCTATCCCTGACAAAGCGCCTGCTAGTTATAATCGATAACGATTGTTAAGCAGTACAACATAGACAATTAATACAAACAAGAGGGCCAAGATGGCCCTAGGTCGCTCACCTAAGAAACACTCCGTAGCAGTGTAAAACATAATTGACCTAGTGATTTCATGGAAACAAATATTCTGACCAATTTTCATTAAGATTGGACCAAAAAATTGGTCTCTTGCGATAAAACAAGCATTTTCTTAGATATGACCTAGTTTTTGACCCTAGATGACCCATGTTCAAACTCGACCTAGATTTTATCAAGGCAATCTTTCTGACCAAAATTCATGAAGATCAACTGAAAAATACAGCCTCTATCACATACAGAAGTTTTTTCTTTGATTTGACCAAGTGACCTAGTTTTTGACCTCAGATGACCCATATTCAAATTCGACCTAGATTTCATTAAGGCAATCAACCTGACCGAATTTCATAAAAAATCAATTGAAAAAAACAGTCTCTATCGCATACACAAGATTTTTCTTTAATTTGACCTAGTGACCTAGTTTTTGACCTCAGATAACCCATATTCAAAATCGACCTAGATTTCATCAACGCAATCACTCTGACCAAATTTCATGAAGATCAATTGAAAAATACATCCTCTATTGCATACACAATGTTTTTCTTCGATTTGACCTAGTGACCTAGTTTTTGACACCAGATGACCCATTTTCGAACTCGGCCTAGATTTTATCAAGGTAATCATTCTGGCTAAATTTCATGAAGATCAGTTGAAAAATACCGCCTCTATTGCATACACAAGGTTTTTCTTTGATTTGACCTAGTGACCTAGTTTTTGACCCCAGATGACCCATTTTCGAACTTGGTCTAAATTTCATCAAGGGTATCATTCTGACCAAAATTCATGATGATCAATTGAAAAATACAGCCTCTATCGCATACACAAGGTTTTTACGTGATATGACCTAGTGACCTAGTTTTTAAACCCAGATGACCCATTTTCGAACTCGGCCTAGATTTCATCAAGGTAATCATTCTGACCAAAATTCATGAAGATCAATTGAAAAATACCGCCTCTATCGCATACACAAGGTTTTTCTTTGATTTGACCTAGTGACCTAGTTTTTGACCCGAGATGACCCATTTTCGAACTCGGCCTAGATTTCATCAAGGCAATCATTCTGACCAAAATTCATGAAGATCAATTGAAAAATACAGCCTCTATTGCATACACAAGGTTTTTCTTTGATTTGACCTAGTGACCTAGTTTTTGACCCGAGATGACCCATTTTCGAACTCGGCCTAGACTTCATCAAGGCTATTATTCTGACCAACATTCATGAAGAAGAATTGAAAAATACAGCCTATATCGCATACACAAGGTTTTTCTTTGATTTGACCTAGTGACCTAGTTTTTGACCCGAGATGACCCATTTTCGAACTCGGCCTAGATTTCATCAAGGTTATCATTCTGACCAATATTCATGAAGATTAATTGAAAAATACCGCCTCTATCACATACACAAGGTTTTTCTTTGATTTGACCTAGTGACCTAGTTTTTGACCCGAGATGACCCATTTTCGAACTCGGCCTAGATTTCATCAAAGTTATCATTCTGACCAATATTCATGAAGATTAAATGAAAAATACAGCCTCTATCGCATACACAAGGTTTTTCTTTGATTTGACCTAGTGACCTAGTTTTTGACCCGAGATGACCCATTTTCGAACTCGGCCTAGATTTCATCAAGGTTATCATTCTGACCAATATTCATGAAGATTAATTGAAAAATACAGCCTCTATCGCATACACAAGCTAAATGTTGACAGACGACGGACGACAGACGACAGACGACAGACGCCAGACGACAGACGACGGACGACGGACGCCGGACATCGAGCGATCAGAAAAACTCACCTGAGCATTGCTCAGGTGAGCTAAAAATTGGTCTGTAAATATAAAAATATTGTTAGTCCAACAAAATTTTTAATTATTTTTTGACAGAAAAAAACTTGAATATGTTAAAATCTGTTCTGAGCAGATATTAAAGGGCTGATATTAAAATAAAAAAAAATCCATGTCACTATAGTATTTAAGTTTAATTTTTATACAAGTTAATTAGTCAAAAAAACACCATAATTTAACTTAACATGAACAACTTAATGAACATCCAGTACTATAGCCTTATCCATTTCGAGATGACTTATTTTATGATTCTGATACTTTATTGTTGCAATCCCATGTCCTGGGGGACAGTGACCATCCAAAAACTATAACATCGACTAAATGTCCTACTAGTTGGACTAAACCAGTACTGCTCATAATACTTAGCATCATAGCAGGTTGTGGTGGTGGCAGCAGCTGCTAACAAAAATATTCTTTACAAGTTGAGCTACATTTTTACTGTCACTGAAAAAAATCAAACAATTAACAAATAGTAAGGTTTTGTTCCTACAAAACAAATTCGAAGACCCAATTAAGCCTAATTATGTTAGAGCTACATTTACCTGCTCCCCTGTTGTCCTTTCAAGTGCAAGTTTAACTTTTCCATAGGTTCCTTCACCGAGTGTCTTTTTCAATTCAAACCGGTTTTTTAAATTATGTTTATGTCCATGTACTTCTTGTCCCGCAGTTTTATTTAATGCTGCAATAAGCTCATCTGGGATCATGGTCTCCATCTCGCAGAGTGATTGAGCTGGCATGCTTTTCATAGTAAAAAATGCACATGAACACTCCTATGTCAAACATCAATATAATCTCTTTTACATTCATTAACAGTTTTCCTATAATATTGATTTTGTCACAGCAAACTCAAAATGATAAGTAAATCTAGTACATTAAAATATCTCTGTGAATCAAAAAACAACAGTTGCACTTCATTACAAAATAGTTCATATCCTACGTTTTTGAAAGAGTTGTGAACATACACTGATAAAGAAAATGTGATCCTAATTGAATATATTACGTCGTGAAGTAGGAGGAGCTATCATACCAGACGGTTTTCATGTATTTAGTTTGACAGCTCAAGCATATCGTCAGCTGTTGGGCGATTCACTCCAGTCCAGCTATGTGGATTAATGCGCGAAAGTAGTACGATATTAATGTAATGGGCTTTAAAAGAGTTTTATGATAATTTACAAATTGCTGACATATATTTGGAAAACAAATGCATTGAAATATAAGCAAAAGGATCGTACATTTACAAATGGTTTCCATTTCAGTATGCATAACGCACTATTTTCACTTGGTTTGTTGTTCGCCGGATGCTGTAGAAACTAACCACACGGAAGTGAAATTATCTTTCACAATTTTACTTATTACGCTTTAATTTTACTCCTGTTTTCGAATATGTCAAATCAGAATCGTGCCAAACCCAACCAGAAGTCTCACTTAGTGTCTGATCACGAGAATGAGGCGATATTCAATGTTCTTGGACGAGGATGTCAGGTGAGTATAACCCATGAGTGGGTGGGGTAACAATTTATTTAGGTCTATTGATCAGGTCGGATATCCGGGCACTTCAGCGTATCGCGTTGCGTAGCAACAAGCGGAGGTGACAGCAAACGCTAAATTGTAATTGAAAAGCGTTTAATGTTTCCTTAGTGCTGGTTATTTTTCTTTATTTAAAGTAAAATTTTGGGCAATGTTAAGAAGTCAGTGAATTTATAATGTAGCATGATGTTCGAGAAATCACTCCCGAGAAAGAAATCTTTCTTTTTTAGGTTTCAGACGTGATATTCATCATTAATCCGTGTAAGCTACAAGGTCTCATATTTGTGACGGACTGAATGAAAATTATAATTTAAAAAATCGGAGGTCTTTACAAATAAATAAAACAGAAAATCTAGCTCATCTAATTAGGTTTCTCCATTCGTTTCACTTTTTCTCGTTCTATTTTGTAGCCTACCATTAAAACAGTTCTGAAAGCCAGATAGCTTATACTGTGGTGTCAAAAGTGATTCAGTAACGCCAAATTTAATTAAATCAACACCTCTTACCTAAATTCTGATTGGTATGAGATTTAATAAAAGCTGTCATAATTTAAAGCATAATAGTACATAATGCGTAAATACTGGATAAGGGATTTTTTCTCCCTCGAAGCGTATCAGGATCAAAATAGAAGATCTTTAACTGCATTTATAACACAAAGGTTTTTTTATATATAAACAATTGTTTTAAATGTAATATGACAGCTAGAGCTACTGTGTTACACGTGGAGATAAAATGATAATTATAATACAATGTAATAACTGCATGCTAGTTTCTTTTCTACGAAAAGCCAAGACGTATCAATAAACTGATGACTTCCTTAAATACGAAAATACTGAAAAATGCTGATCTCTGTTTTGTATTAAATTGTCAAATATTTAAAACTGTGAATGATAATTTGCACGCTTTGTCTAAAATAATTTTAGCCATACCTTGTAGTTTTCAAAATCCATATTTTTTTGTTAATTGTTAGACTGTCACAATTGACTGCTTCCACATATAATAAAATTAAAGCATTCATTCAAGTCATAAGTTATAGATCACTATGGAAACCAATCAGTATGTGGTATATGGGTGGTTTTCAAAATAATGAAGCTTTTTCTTCTCTCTCACCTTACTTTAATTCAGTTTAGTTTTAGAATGTGTTTTGGAGCAAATTATATCCAAATCAATGTAGTCAATAAATGTGTGCAATTTTATCTTGATGGCTCAAGCAGTTTTGAAGTTATATTAAATTATATAGCTAATTTTGTCCCCTGTGCACCCAAAAAAGTGTGACATTTTACATGAAGTATGGTTTTCAACTGTGGCTTACTTTTTAAAACCATGTTTTATTGTTACAGCTTTGGCCTTTTTATGTAACTTAAACTCTGCACATTTAAATAAAATACTTCTTTTCATTTACCTACATCTTATTGTTACCAATATTTCACATCTTGTGAAGGAACCCCCTTCACAAAAAATAGTGAAAAAAATACTAAATTTAAATGTTGAACATTACAATTTCATAACCTTATTACTTTTCTGAAGTCTTAATGTTTTAATAAGATCTTTATCCTTTCAGCTGTGAAGAATCATTATGATTTTTTTCTTTAATAAATCAACTTTCTCAGAAACTTGATGGGTGTCTATACACCTAAAAATGTCCCCTGTGCACCTTTTCAGTTATTAAGTGTCAGATTTCTTTTATTCTTTAATTAAAATGGGATTTTACTTTATTTTCCTTGAAAGGGAGTTACAACAGATACAAAAGCAGTGTTCAACTTCACATATTACTGACTGTTAAACATTCACAGAGCCAAAAGTGATGTCCCCTGTGCACCCTTTTTTGACATATATCAACTGTCATAGCATTACTGTAATTTGCAGTGGCAGTTCTATATTCTTAGCAGTGTGAATGCAAAGTTTAGGCATTTCTTGATAATTTAGCATTATATAAGAAACCCTGGACAATTTAAAATTCACTGTTTGCATTTTTTTCTGAAGTTGCCAATTTTCAAGTTTAAAAGTGGAAACATCAATTTTATTGCTTCTTAGACTCTTAAGTTTACCTAAATATGTAATGTTCACTAGTTAATATTATGTAGTTAAAAGAATTTTACTTACCATGAACATATTCCATGAATAAATTTTTTGATACAATTTGTCCCCTGTGCACCCTTTTTAGTAAAATTATGAAGTATGTATGAATTTAACTATTCCATTTTATCATGCATGGCATTTTGTCATTTTTCTACTATGAATAAGCATTGCATGTAAATTAAATGATTTCAATGTGTTAGTTATGTATAAAGTCATTTATTTTTCATTTAAAGCATTACATTCTGTTGAATTTTCATGTTTTTGTAGTGAAAATTTTTAATTTTGTAGTTATTTTGTGGAATAAACTAATTTTTTAATAGTATTTGTCTAAAGTTGATTACCATTAGTCTTTTTATGAATAGAAAACTAATAATGGATGAATATTACACTGATCTTCAGTATGTGTCCCCTGTGCATCTGTAAAATAACTCAATTTTGAGTTGACAATTCTAGAAATTAGAATTACTGGACATTCTTGAAATTTGGCATGTGGTTTATAAACATGCAAAGTGTGAGAAAAAAATAGGTTTTATAATTATATGTTAGTTATTTTGCATTCAGCAACAACTTTTATAGGTAAAGTTTTATTTTCATGTCAGATTTGTGCAGAAAGGGTGATTTTTAAATCCAATGTCCACAAACATATGATTAAATAAGTTTCAAACCATACACATACACCCATTACTTATCATTTATGTTGAAAAAATTACTGTTATACATATTTCCTTGTCATAAAACCATGCAACATTTATCACCCATCTTACTGGAAATTCACTGAACTTTCAAATTAAAGGCTGAAATATTTTCTGATTGGCATTTCTCAACACTTTCGTAAAGTTATTTCCTTCAAATTTGAAGTATTTGCTATCATAAAAAATAGGTGACAACCATAAGAAATCAGTCTGAATTTTCAACCCCTATGTCACACTTTTGCTTCATTATTTTGAAAACCACCCATATTAATGATAATCAGTTTTGACCAGTTCTTAATGACTATCACTAATTAATAGATTGATTTCCTGTTTGTTTCATCCCTCTCATGTACCCCTTCGGGGCCTTATGGTAATTTCCTGTTTTATCCGTTTGATGTATGCCTTCAGGGTCTTATGATATTTGGAAGATGTACATTATTGTTATTTGAGTGTTAACTGACTATGGGATTAATAGAGCTCCTACATAGAAAAAAAAACCTTAATCAATACACATATAGTTCATTTGAAATTTTAAAATCAATTCACCAAACTAATTTTTGGCTGGAAGGACATTTCTTCAAAAAAAAGAATAAATAAATAAAATAAATAAATATAAAATAAAAAAATGACTGCAATAAGATTACATATATAATAAGTTTTTAACTTTATTTAAATGACTTTCATACTTAATTATAGCATTTTACATAAACTAAATGAAATATATCGCACAAAGTATATTTCAGGAAATGGCAACAATATAAAATATTGTATTTCAGAGCATTAAAACATTTAGAAAATCAGCTTATTTTAAAAAGACATAAAAAAATCAGAAAATTGATTTACTTATTTATTTTATCTGTTCTTTCTTGAGAAAACAAACAAACAAAAACTCTTTTTCAAGACACTTGAAAGATTCTCTGAAAGATGAAATAAACAACTGCTACGATTTTAAGCAAAGAAGTTGAATAAAAAAAATGTTATGTTCTCAGATATTTAGTTTATTTTAATATGTAATATAATGCAAACAGAGAAAATGTTGAATAAGCTAATCATAACTGATCCGTAGCGCCAAAGAGCTGACAATACATAATCTGTCACTTTTTCCAGACCGTTTTAAAATGCCACAAAATCAATTATCACAAAAAATGCCTACTTTTTTTTTGGAAAAATATATAGATTGTACCATTGGGTAAGCATATAATAAAAAAGATGACTCTTGATTTGTTTTATTTGAAAATAAAAACATTACAACCCACACCGCTAGTTAATTCGCTACGAATTGCGAGGTCCTGCTTTCACCTCCAAGGTAATTTGCATAATCGACTGCTCCGGATGTGACGTCATGCCGACCTGATCAATATACCTAATTCTCGATATTCCGTGGTTTCTCGTTGATTCCGTGGCTCTCAAAATTACGCTTGTGCCGCTGCCGCGCATGTCCGAAGTTCATTCAAGTTTCTCAGAAAGTTAAACAAAGATTTGTGAGCACCAAAAATGCGCAATAAACGGGTTAGTATTGCTTATTTACTTAAAAATATGGAAATGTGAAAAAAAAACCTTTTCAGTGCTAAGGAAAAAGAGGGTGGCACACAAAAACTTTTATTAAAATACAAACATGCAAACCGATTTTGACAAAATTGTAGCAACACATTAAGCAGTCCCCTAGCTAAATACTGAGCAGTGTAATTTTTCAATGTACCCTTCACCATAGCGACCATCAATTAGCCAATCAGAGCCACGGATTCAACGAGAAGCTGCCAGCTGATACGGACCAATGTAGGTCAACGTACATGAGGTGAGATTTTTCATTTTCTGTCATATCTTGTTGATTTTTTGACTTAGCATGGTTATATTGAAAGGTTGCAGCTACTTTTGGTTAAAAAACAACATGCGAATACCTAACATCAAATGCGCATGCGCAATTTTAGCAATTAAGAGCCACGGAATTACGAGAACACAGCATACAGTTAGTTTAAACTCTTTACTTGTTCTCAACTACTCACCTGATGGCATCATGACATACACGTGCCTCGGCACCTTGTTTAGACTTTTAGCTTCTTGTCAAGCCTTTTGAAATTGCCCCACTATGAAAAAATCTGTCTCTCCCGTTTAGCTTTTTACACCACATAGGCCTTCGTTTATCATAAAGAATATACCTAACTGTTCATAATAAGTAGAAGAAACTTTATAGACAGGCTATTCTCTATTGAACAACACATTTTGTCCTATCGAACATGTTAACTGTTCATGTTCTACTTTGTAGCAGGTTGAATATATGTAGTATCAAGCTTCTTTTTGAAAAGTATTTTGTCATTACTTTCATGATTATTGTGTGGCTTACATATTTCTCCAGGTACTTTGGGAGGTAAAAGTGTTATAAACATTGTACATTAATAATAATGCAAAAATTGCAAAATGAAAGTGAAAGTAGAGCTGCCAAAATGACAAAAAAACTGCAATCACGCAGACATCCCAACTTTTTCTGAATGCCAAGTGGGAGTTTTTGCTTTCCAAAGTGGGAGATTGAGGTGTTCAAGTGGGAGATTTTATACCGCGGTAATTATGTTCATGATAACGAAGCTTTTAACAAATCTAATGATAATATAAACTTATTTGCCCTTATAAAATCACTATATAGTCTTAAAAAATTCACTTGTCTATATCTTATTATTCATGCATTTTTAATGTTTTGGAACAATAATACATGAAGCCTTCTGTGCAAAATTAAATATGGCACTTTAAGCACTATGTCTAAATTCAAAACACCACTGAGAATTAAACCTGCACTTTTATTTCTTTTGTTGGAAAGAAGACTCCCCAGGTGAATTTTACATGACAAACAGTGCAGCTGTTAGAACTGTAAAAACAAAATGTATATAGCTAAAAGAATAAAAGTTCAAGCAATAGAAAATTTACTGTTTGATTCTCATCCCTGTTAACCAGTATTTAAAACCCCTCGCTCAAATACTTCTATTGATCAAAATCCTGTTATCCAAAATTGAATGTCCGGGTGTTGTTACACTTTCGTAGATTTGCCTAAATCTCCAGTTAAAAGGATGTGTTTGACAAATTGTTATGATGCAAAGACAGTTTAACAGCATTTGATAGTAAGTGATATTAAAATTTACCATGATATTTCCTCTTGTCAAAATGATTTTAAGAGAAATGTTTTTTAAAACCTAGCAGGTTGACTCGGCGACCATCTACTTTCGATTTCAAAAAGTTACAGAAAAAGATAAAGCCAGTATAATTTCTAATCTAAATTTGATTGAATTTAATTAGATATCTAATGTCTGGATTTTAATTTCAATTGTGACACATTAATCAACACCTGGCTTTGTTGAATCGTGTAATAAACAATAATCAGCACAGGTAGAATAAGGCGCGAAAATATCCGAAAGGTGTTGTTTACAGACTCATCAGTAGTGATACGTACAGTATCGATAGGTGCAAAGAAGTGGATTATTTCATAATTTTTGTTTTTTTTATTGTTGTTTTTTTTTAATCGGGAGATTGAGACTTCTGATCGGGGTGATCGGGTTTTACAACCAGAATGGGAAGAAACCCGATCGGATCGGGAGAGTTGGGATGTCTGATCACGTTTTGGATAATATTGTTCTGCCGGCACTCCTGCTTAGGACTGGGAACAAATACTGATGACAGTGTACCTATATCTCTAGCAAAGAAGCCAAAAAAGTGTTCAGTCACAAGTCTTTTATTAATATATATAAAATTCAAGGAGTTCCATGTTAAAACATTTAGTAATTCATAAAATATTCATAAGATTTAGTGCCACATATCGCCAGAAGTTACTGTTCTATGGCAAATATAAAGTCTGTTTATGTCATGATAAATTAAGATTTGTGGAGCCGATCTTTAAGCATTCAACATGGAGGTTACTGTCTTCAGGGTGGAGCAACAATTGACAAATGAGGAGCCGAAAAACATCCCTCTTATAGTTTAAGCACCACTCTACATATGTCAACGGTACATGAAGCAGGGGTCTCGCAAGGGAGTGACTTGAGCGAAATAGTCGCTTTGAAGCTTCAGACTTCGCTCAAATCTAACCGCAAAGCGAAATTCAAGTCGCCCGATTTTTTTTTTTGATCTGCACTCGCTAATCTGTTCAGGGCTTTTCATCAGGAAATTGGGAAGAGGCCCTGGCCTTTCAAATTGGGAAATTTATGCGGGATAACTGTCCATTTTGGGAAGAAAAGCTATTCATGGAAAGATGGTGTTAGTGTATAAATTTGAACAGTAATAAATATTTTCAACTCAAATTTAATTTTTACTGTAATAGACTAGACTACAGCATTTCATTTTTCAGACTTTAAGTTTCACAAATCTAATCACAGGCCGTTTCTTCGGTGGTATTATTCAGGTACTCGAATTTACGCTTTTTTACCCCACAGTCGAACAGTGACCTCTGATTTTCTTTTGATACCGCCACACATTTGATAGATTTGCTGTAATATTTCCCATTATGTGACATTTCATCGGGAAAATAATCAACCGAAAGTAAACACTGAAGGACAAATTAAATTTTCTCTCCTGAAGCACGGACTAAAATCTAAAATCCGGGACACGGAACATAACTGATTAGACTGGTAATGCGTGACACGCAGTACTGTGTGCTATAATTAGACAAAAAGTTGATACTCGACAAACGCTTCCTCCGGTAATACTAAAATGTAAACTAGATCAAACCATTTGTTGTTGTGATTTGGGGAAATGTTATCTCACATTTTGGGAAGTTTTACTGCCACAGTTGGGAAAAAATACAATATTTTTGGATTGGGAAGTGGCCGAATATCGACCTCTGTTATATAAGGATGAAAAGACCTGCTGTTGACAATTTGCACATGTCATAATATGTGTTGAATACACATACACACACGCCGATAGCATAATTTAAGCTCCGCCTGCTTCAGGTACTTGTGAGATTTTTGCGAGAAGTGTGAAAGCGAATCAAAGTGTCGGTTTCGCCAGAGGCAATTGTAATCGGCCAATTAGCGCCGTGGTTACATCTTTGACACTTAGCGTTTAATTGTCAACATATGTGAGTCATTTTCTAAAGAAATTGTTGATTAACCATGCAATTAATTGGAATTATAGACACAGTTATTTGGTATCCATGATAAAAGAACGACATGTAAAGTATTAACTTTGTAAAACAGACTTTGATAGATGAATTGATTTGAATATGTATTTCTAGGTTTGACATGGTCATGGTTTACTTTCAGTTTTATTCGAATGAGAGACTGTTCGCAAGTGTGGTGACTCAGTTTTAATAATAAACCCCTTTTCATTCTGTGTTCACATATTACACGATATGGCACCAAAAAATCGGCGGGTTAGATACAGCACCGTCTTGAACAGAAAACAACTTTTTTTCAGAATTTTGTAATGAAACAATAATCGCTGTATGGGAAATGATGTAACTAAGAAAATGAATGGTCATCGAATCACTTCACGGCATTTAGGTAGAAATATAAAAAATCGATGGAGTCTTCCCACTTCAGGGAACTTCTCCCTAAAGTCTACCCACTTCTCCCTGAATCAGCTTGAGGGAGAAGTGACTTCTCCCAAAAAATTGGGCCTAGCGAGACCCCTGTGGAGATAGTTACTATCCAGTCGAATACGATGTTATATAAAACATAAGCTGACACTGGAGCATTCGGAAGTAAGCAAACATCGCGAAGCAAAAGACCAATATCAACAATGTATTTCTTGCATATCTTTCTGGATAACAAGTGAATCACCGATATATATTGATTGAGAACAGGCAACTTTGGGTTCTATGTGTTCAAAATAAACATGTACAAGTTTCATGTTACAGTTCGTGTTTAGATCTGTTGGACAGCCTAACAATATCCTAGTGAGAGTAAAATTTAATCAAGAACAGTAGATTTTTACATTTTCTTTTTTTGCAGTTTAAGTGTTACTGTAAATATTTCTACTGCTGCTAAGTGCTATCAGCAATACAAATGTGCTTGTTAAAAATTTGATCAGTGAGTTTTGCATTTGTTAAAAATCTGAATCTTATACAGTAAAAACTAGTAAAAATAAGGATTAGATTGTTAATTGTTTTAGTATATCATACAAAGTTGTACTGAGAAATAGTGGGAATATGAGCTTTAGCACTTTCTTAATGAAAATGAGCCGCGCCATGAGAAAACCAACATAGTGGGTTGGCGACCAGCATGGATCCAGACCAGCCTGCGCATCCGCGCAGTCTGGTCAGGATCCATGCTGTTCGCTAACAGTTTCTCTAATTGCTATAGGC
Organism: Mercenaria mercenaria; assembly: GCF_021730395.1. Taxonomy (NCBI): domain Eukaryota; kingdom Metazoa; phylum Mollusca; class Bivalvia; order Venerida; family Veneridae; genus Mercenaria; species Mercenaria mercenaria. The sequence goes on from NC_069373.1 coordinate 66,355,486, forward strand.
TCTGAAAGCGAACAGCATGGATCCTGACCAGACTGCGCGGATGCGCAGGCTGGTCTGGGTCCATGCTGGTCGCAAAGCCACCATGTTGGTTTTCTCATGGCAAGGCTCAAATGTTTTTTTACGTTGATCAGGAGATGTGCCTTAGCCCAGTCAGCTTAAAGAGATGGAGATCTGTTTCCCTATATTATGATAATTATCAACAAGGCCTCTTCACAAGTGTTACAGGCAGTTAATAGTTTTAACATAACTGAAAAAAAAACATATTGTGAAATTAGTACTTAAATTTCACTTGGATATTCAAAATGTTTTACTTGGACCTTAAAATTAATTAATTAAAATCTCAAAACTTTAAGATGAAAGCCAAATTATTGCATCAATAAAATTATTTAACTATTTCACCATGATTCTCATCTGGACCAGGAGTCCAATGTTTTGCACAGGCTTCTCCAATATTTTAGTTTTACTTGCAAACATAACAAGGTCACAGTTACAATCTAGGTAAGAATATACAGCTAACCATATTTATGGCAACCAATTTGATAGGATTGTGTCTATGCAAATAAGTTGAAAAGTGAGCTAATTTACAGAGACAGTTAAGAAAAAGGTTTACTCACAGAATTTAGAATGTGTAGTAGGCTGCTTTTGCCTTAAAGACCTCAAGCAACCCTGTCACTACAATATCTTGAGAAAGTTTAAACTGGTATTTAAAAGATAGGATCCTTTCTATATCAGGGGCTTTACCACATTCTAAATACTCTGAAAAATATTAAGCTTAAAGTACTTAGACTTTTCTTGGGGAAAAAACAGGAAATCTGCAAGAACAGCTTATTATATAATAACACTGGCCTGCCGCATCAGCTGAGTTAACCTAGCTGTCAGAAACTCAAAACCTCAATTTTTTTCTGAGCTACTTTTGTTTGAACATTATGATATTACAACTTTGCTAAGTAGAGCCTGGCATCATCTACATAAAAAGGTTTCGAGTGTATTTAGCTCAAAATTTTAACATACAAATGTAACTTTAGCATCTATACATTTCACCAGTGTTGTATTCTTGTCTGATTTGGAGGATTTGCCTTCTTACCACAAAAGTGACTGTAATGTATAATGAAGAGAAACATTTAACATGTACAGGCTTGATCACTTTCTTCCTCACCTAAAAGAAATTAAGCTTGAGCAAAAATTAATGAGTTGATAGTCAATTAACAACGTAAGCAAGCTGATAGTCAGTTAGTTTTACAAAAGAAACCTAAACCAGTCTGGGTCAGAATTGGGTAACTTGACATTTAAGTTCAAGTTGCTTTTATCTACCAATAGATAGTATTGGTTGTCAACAGTTTGTGCCATGAAGTATGTAGTGCAGTTACTTTGTGTTTGTAAAATCTTGCCAAGCAAGCAGAAAATAACAAAGAAATTGTATGATTAATTTTGTATTTCTCATGAGGTTACAGAAGTCAGAGTTAGAGTATACATTTATTGAATGGTTTGCCAGTCAATAGTCAGAACTATTACCCACAGTCTGAATGATATTGACTATTGACCAGCAGGCCATTCAAGAAATGTTTCGTTACACAACATCATAACAGGCTGGTAACATTGCCCGATCGGGCTTACGTCACAAAAAGTAATATTTCTTGACAAATAATGAAGATATTATTTCAAACTTGGTCCATTTATTAAGCATTACATATAATGCTTATCAAGATAGAAATAACTTTGTTGCCTTCAGTTTAGTTAGAATTATTTCCCTTTTCAGATTTTTATGATGCATAATTTTTGAAGTCCAAAAAAAAAATATGTTTTAATGCAATGTTTTAAACAGAAAGGGTTCAATGGCTTTCTACTGCTCCAAACTTGTGCGCCAATACCTTTATTCTATATATTTAGGGTAAATACTTTGTTTCTAGTGCAGATGTATGAGCAATTTTTTTAGAACTAACATTTCTCTATAATGTTGTAAGTGAAAGCAGAGTAAAATGTATACATTCATGTACTAGCGCAATAATTTAGAGCATTAGAAAGCCATTTAATCCTTTTTTGTTTTAAACTTAGCATTAGAACATTGTTTTTTTGGACTTCAAAGATTATGCGTCATAAAAATCTGAAAAAGGGAAATAATTCTACCAAAACTGAAGGCAACCAAGTTATTTTTATTCTAATTTGTAGCATTTGTTATGCTTAATAAATGGACCAAGTTTGAAAGAAATATCTTCATTATTTTTCAAGAAATATTACTTTTTGTGTCATAAGCCCGATCGGGCAATGTTACCAGCCTGCATAAAGTAGCACTCACAGTTTTGTTTTTAATTTTTTACTTTAATATTAACCGATAAATAGAGACAGGATAAAACAGGAGCTATGAACCGCCAGTTTATATAAAGAGTCATTTGATGTGGAATGCTTTAAAATAAGGGGGATGGTCATGCATTAACATGGTATTATTGACAAGAGACCAGATAAGCAGATCTTTGATTAAAAGTTACATATTACATTAATTTATTTAATTGTTATACCAGATACCTATTCATGTTTTGCAGAAACAACCAAAAAAGCATCCAGTCTTACTTCATGCAGTTTAAAAGCCCTTGTTAATGTATTTAATGATGGATTGCTTGTTTTAATGACCAATTGATTTATTGATCAATCAAATGATTGATTTTCTATATTTAGTCGCTGTCGACTGCAGTTGTACAGTTGTACCTGGCAGAAGCAGCCAACAGACAGAGATGGAACAAACGTTGTTGTGGCATCGTCTGCTTTGTAAAGGACAATCCGAAAAGATCTTACTTCATACGCCTGTATGATCCAAAGGTTAGTTGAAGTTTTGATTATTATTTTGTGATTAAATTTTGTAGTTGATACTTGACCAGTGGTCAGATCCACAGGATGTTTAACATAAAACCAAAGATGAACCATGGTAAACACCTGTTATGCGAGAATGCAAAGCAGTATACTTATTGTTTAGTTGTATCAGTTTTGTGTAAAATACTATTTTTGTCGAGCCCGCTTGCGGTGAGCTCGATATAGTCATCACTTTTGGTGGGTCGGTGTACGTGCGTGCGTGCGTCTGTGTGTGCGCACCATAACTCTGACATGCATGGACCAATCCTGTTTATATTTGGCATGAATGTTTACCTCATTGAGAAGGAATGTCATGCGCAAACCCCATGTTTCTATCTCAAAGGTCAAGGTCACAGTTTGAGGTCAAATTGAAGTTTGTCCAGACCATAACTTTGACATGCATGGACCAATCTTGTTTATATTTGGCACGAATATTTACCTCAATGAGAAGGAGTGTCATGCGTAAACCCCATGTTTCTATCTCAAAGGTCAAGGTCACAGTTGGAGTTCAAAGGTCAAATTGAAGTTTGTCCAGAGCATTTCTTCTTCATGCATGGTGGGATTTTGATTCAACTTGGCCTGAATGTTTATCATAATGAGATGGAGTGTCATCAGCAAGAACCGGGTCCTTAGGTCTAAGGTCAGGGTCACACTTAGAAGCCAAAGGTGCTGGTGGGCTCGACAATCTGCCCGTGGGCATGCAGAATGTATTTCTAGTTCTAGTCCTAATATGATGTTTTGACAAAGAGTAACCACAAATGGTGAACCAGACTTGATTATGCTTTTTACATGTATATCAAATTTCCTTTGCCTAGCAGCAAATTAAAGTTTAGATGGAAGAACAAATTTTAGATCCTTCATGTTTTTTTTGACAGTTTAAGATCAGTTTGTGTCGAGCCTGCTTGAGGAAGTGAAGATATAGTCGTCTAAATGGCTGTTCAAATGGCAATCTTGTTATATTTGGCATGAATGTTTAACTTAGTGAGATGGAATGTCATGTGCAAACCCCAGGTTCCTATCTCAAAGGTCAAGTTCACAGTTAGGGGTCAAAGGGCTGGCTCCACATGTTGCACATGGGCATCTAGTATTTAATACATATAGATCATTGTATTTAACATAATACAAACCTGACAGTATGGAAACAAACAAAAAGTTCCTGGACATTATATTTGTTTGTTTTCAATACTGGTCATTTGACATTTACGGCTATGTTTCCAACACCTGTATCATGTTCTGTCATTCCAGTAGATATCCTTACATGTATGGTATACTCATATATCACCCATCTCTTTGATCATTGACAATAGTAAATAATAATTCTCATGATAGTGAATGACAGCTTTATGATATAGAAATCATTACCAAATGGCCCGACAAGCTAATTGGTGTCCAAAAAGGTAAACTCGGGCCGTTAAACACCTGGATTTTGACAGCAGCATGTTCCCGTCAAATTTAATTGTTTCCGCTAGGTTTAACTGGCATGATAACATGATTTTCATGTTCATGCGAAGTTGTGCTTCAATACATGTATATGACCATGCAGTAAATGATATTTCATTACATCATTAAAAAGATGCACCTGACCTTAAATGTTAAATTTTAAATGCATGATTAATCTACTGGTTACTGTAAAAACCTTAATGGCGTCTCTGAAGGCCAAACATACTCAGTATAAAGGAGATTTTTTTTCTTTCTCCCCGCAGACACAAGTTGAAAGATATTAACCTCTCTGCACCAAGAACCTCTATACAACAAATATATTTTCTTCCTGTCAGACGACGTTGACTCTTAGTCTCTAGACAGACTGCATTGTACAGTGTATAAAGTTTGTCTCTAGTTAGTCAGAAAAAAACTAAATTTCATGTTAAAAATCATTTTTAATGCCTAGTAATCGCACAATCTGTCATTCTGTCCGTCTGTTAGCTTTTTGATGTGTTACTTTTTTGTAGTGGTGAATTTGATTGTTTTTATTGCTATAAAGTTCTCATGGAATGACGAAGTAAGTGATAAGATCTATGTTCTTTATGTGGTTTGAAGACAGTTTATGTAACTATGATAATACATGATGAAGACAATTTTGATTGGTCGAAAATACTCATATGAAATATCCTATGATATTGCAACAGATAAATTATTCAGCTGCTTATTGAAGATGATATATTTGTTCATGACATCATTCTTTTTTACCTGTTGGCTGTCACCTCTCTGACACATATACCTTCATTTTTCATGACTTTGGTAAAAAAACCACATACTATAAATATTACATATCTAAGAGGGTATCATTGTTTTATCACTATATTTAGTCATGATAAATTGATAATCATACAAAAAACCCAATCAGTTTAACCTCAAGGCTTGGTAATCAATTAAGCTGATTTCTTTAATAGCGACTGTTTCATAAGTTGCATTAATTAGGTCGGATGACGGATATTCTTGCCATGTCATTTCCATTAATGGGATTCTAACGAATTTATTAACTTGATTTATGGTTGGTTAATATTTAATTGTGAGACAAAAGTAATTTAATAACAATTTCTTTGTTATGAATTTAATGTAGCGAAAGATATGCCCTCATAGGAGCTCGTAGAAACAGATTTTAATTCACGAGGTATTATGATTTATGAATCGAGTGGAGTTTAATGAATTTACTTGACATTCTGGTTCTGCTTTGAAACTACACTTATTTCAACATCGATTGTAAAATATGTCCTATACTGTAAAAGCAGAAATTTTCGCAAGGGTTTAATTCGTGAGGCCCTACGTCTCGCTAAAATTAATCCTCGCGTAAATATTCACTGTAAGTAAAATTCAAATTCAAGTATGATACCATTTTTAAAATTTCAAATTCACGAAATTTTGGCCCAGCAAAAATAAGTGCCTTTACAGTAGTAAAGAAAGGTTTTAGACATATTTGATTTAGATATACAATAGAACTGAAGCCCTGAGCATTCAACAAGAAAGGCTGAATTTGAATCGTGGAAGAAACAGTGCACTTGAAAATGTACTACTTTACTCTTAATATTCCGGCATTATGATATAAATCCATTTGAACTACTTTGGTAGATAAGTGATAAAGCGTCCACTTTTAAGTATGGTAGGTCATGAGTTTGCTCCCAGACCGTATCCAACCAAAGGCATGAAAAATGTTAGAAGTAGCTCCTGTGCTTTGCACTCAGCATTAAAAGGGAGACTAGTTACATCAGGTAATTAGGTGATGAGAATGATGAATAAGTTGTAATTCACAATTCACCAAAATTAAATCAGTATAAACTGATATAATATAAGTTAATCCATTACAGTCAGTAAATGAAAAAAAAGTTCTCTTTTGTTAAAAAAAAAAATTACTAAAAGCACAATCTAATTGAACTTTGTCATTTCATTGCAGTTACAGTTTCTTGACTTTGGCCATTTTTAATTTGCTTTTGGAAATCTGACCAGTTTTTTAAAATCACTGCACAATCATGTAGTGCAATTTCTAATCGATTTCAGAGCAAACAGATGCTATGGGAACAAGAGATTTATACCCAATTCAAATACAAGGCACCAAGAGAATACTTCCATACATTTGAAGCACATGTAAGTCCTAGTATCATTTTTCACAATGCTACAAAGTAACTTCTGTACATGTATTGTAACAAACTACATGTATTGATTGGAATATGTGACACAATAGTCCACTTGATGGTAACAGTAGTAAGACACAGATAAAAAGAAAACAAGGGGTTGCATCCCTTTATTCCTCCAGCTACTTTTGGATGTGGCATTAACATGAAGTTCATGGTAGGATGTTTACAACATCTACATAAATATAACCAGGAGAAGCTGCTGGAATTAGGATATCTTTTTATGCCCCCCTTCAAGGAAGGAGGGGTATATTGTTCTGCAGATGTCGGTCGGTCGGTCTGTCTGTCCGTAGACCCATCGGCCGGATGATAACTCAAGAACGCTTGGGCCTAGGATTATAAAAGTTGATAGGGAGGTTGATCATGACCAGCAGATAACCCCTATTGATTTTGAGGTCAGTAGGTCAAAGGTCAAGGTCACAGTGACCTGGAACAGTTAAACGGTTTCCAGATGATAACTCAAGAATGTTTGGGCCTAGGATCATGAAAGTTGATAGGGAGGTTGGTCATGACCAGCAGATGACCCCTTTAAGGTCAGTAGGTCAAAAGTCAAGGTCACAGTGACTCGGACCAGTTAAACCGTTTCCGGTCGATAACTTGAGAACGCTTGGGCCTAAGATCATGAAAGTTGATAGGAGGTTGGTCATGACCAGCAGATGACCCCTATTGATTTTGAGGTCAGTAGGTCAAAGGTCAAGGTCACATTGACCCAGAACAGTAGATCTTTTTTCTGTGCACAGTGACCAAATAATTTCTGTTCCTTGTGCAGTTACTGAATGCATCAAGGGGGGCATTTCGTGTTTTATAAGCTCTTGTTCATCTTGCACTAAGGGACCATTGGGAGCTTCTGGAATAGGGGTATCTTTTTCATCATGCGCTGGAAACCATCTAAGGATTCTAGAATTGGGGTATCTTTTGCATCATGTGCATTAAGAACCAGGGAATGCTCTCGGAATTGGGAACCAGGTGGATGCTTCTGGAATTGGGGTATCTTTTCCAATTTGCACTAAAGAACTGAGGGAAGCTTCTTTTATATTGCTTTAAACATCAAAACTCCAAAATTATTAACATTCTTATAGAGGAATCAGTCACCAGCTGTGACTATAAATAAACTTTGATACTAAGTTTATGTTGTTAAAATAAAGAGCATGTGGTAGCAATGAAATGGAGTCAGGCTGTTCTTACAAATGTACTCTCTCATAACTTTTATGACTACGAATATGGACACCAATTCTGTTAGCTGAAAGTCGAAATTTTGTGTAGCAGTGTTCTCATTGTGTTGGAAAAGTAGAACTGTCCATTCAAAAGTCAGTGAACCTGAGCTTAAGAGCAGTATATTATTAAAACATCAGATAAAAATAGAATCTATAGTAAGAACTTTTTTTATCATTTAGATAGTGGAATTGAGAAGTTAAACACCATTTTAAGGAAAATTAACCATATCTTGTTTTATATTATACACAGGACTGTCAGGCTGGTTTGAACTTTGCCAGTGAAGATGAGGCAGCTAAGTTCAAGAAAGTTTTGGAAGAAAAATTGATGGAAAGGCACAAGAAACGGCTTGGTGAGACAACACTATATTTGTTTTCTTCTTTAAAGATGAAATTGTCCGCTCTGTAGGCTGTCTTGAAAGAACACTGTTAATCAAAATTCTAATGGTTGCAAATTTGATCTTTAAATTTTAAGTTTACACATTCATCCTGGGAAGAAATAGTGATTTTACAAAAAAAAAAAAAAAAAAAATTCTCTTGGAATAGATTTTCATACAGTAGTGTGGGTCAGTGATTTTGAATTATGTTCTGTTAATTTACAGAGAGGAAGAAGCAACAAGGTGGAGGTTCACAAGCTACCTCGCCCCCTGTTCCTGCTCATTCTGGTACCATTCATGTAGGTAAGTTAAGCAAACAGTTGGGGCCATTAGAGACCCTTTTGCTATGTCAGAGGTTTGTGTAAAAAAAAAACTTTACATGCCCTGTAGAACACAAGACTTATAGTAAGAAAGTCTCTGGTTCTCTGTAAAGGTATTCTGAAGACAAAATGTCACTAGGTTAGTTACTTGCAGAAAAAAGGCTTCAACTAGTTGAATGGAGAAACAAGCATGTAACGATATTGAAAAATGTGAAAAAGGAGGTGTACACACAGACTCTCATATATAAGTATCATTATTAGTTTTCATGGGATGGAAAAAATGCTCTTTTGGGTTCTTAAATTTTAAAGTTGATACAGATTATACTTCCAACTTCCAGTCGTGTTTTGGGTAAATTAAATATTGCTGGGAATTTATTATGTACCATGATTGTATTAAATGTTAAACAGTCAGCGCTACTGTCTCTCATTTTGTTAATTTTGACAATAGATAGGTTTCCCAAATAATAACATAAAATAAGCAGAAACATAAGGACTGCTATTGATTTTTTGCGAATTGTGAAAAATCAAGCACATGGACCTATACATTTTATTTGGCCATATGATTGACAATAGGTAGATATACAACTAGGCAAAATTTCATTAAAATCTACATTTTGAAATTTTTTCTGTGAGCAAAAATGTCACCAAAAGAGCAATTTTCCCATAAAAGCCAATTGTGAAAATGGACCAGAGGTCCAATATTTTCAAATTGGTCTAACAAAAAATCAAGCACACGACCCTATCATTTTTATTGGCTGAATTTCCTTCAGGTAGTATGATGTTTTGATGAAATATGATTTAATAAAATTCTACATTGTAGAAAAATACTTGTTACATACGTGCAGAACTACCTTAATGGGCACACCTTAGATTTATGTCAACTTGACTATTAAAAGTTATCAAGAGGATTCTGTCGTTAATACTTGTAAACATAAAGTACGGTAGACGAGGTATTATCTGGATGTTTTTATTTTCACCAGTATTTGCAATTTTAAAATATTCTTGAAAATTAATCTGCATGGAGGTATGCCCCTTTAAAGAATGTGGTAATGGTTGGATACAATCATATTACATGCTCATGCAGGTTCGGGACCACCCCCTGCCAGCAGCAACGTTACACTGAACAAGCCGGCTGTAAACACTGCGAAAGAAGCACCGAAGAAGAAAGATAAAGGAAAAGATAAAGGGAAGAAGAAACTGACGAAGGAAGACATCAGTACACCAACAGACTTCCGACATGTCAGCCACGTAGGCTGGGATCCTGATACTGGATTAGATGTAAGTTTGAGAATATTAGAGGAGAAGGCACAATTAAGCTTGTTTTCTTACCAGAGTTTGCAGGGAGGTCAGTTTAACTCAATTATGACTGATCAGTTTTGTAAAGGAAAGAGGCAGTGCAGATGGTTGAGAAACAGAGTGAAGAATCGAGCCAGGAGTTTGTGAGTCCAATCTCACAGGTGTGATGAATGTTTTTCATGATGATTTGAAAGATACAATACATCTGAGGCAGTCGTCTTTAGACAAACAAACAAACAGAGAAACAGTTTTTCATTTTATTGATAACTCATAATGCATACTCTTTTGCATAACATTTCTTTAAATTTTAAGTGATAATTTGAGGAAGTTCAGATCAGTGATGAATTTGATTTTTTGAAAAACAGAATATTACTATCAACTTCAAGTTAATGCAAAGTCAAAATGATAATCTTGGCTCTGAAAGACTTGTTTGAAATTCCTTGTTTATATTTACAGATGAAGAAGTTGGATCCGGAAATGAAGACATTGTTTGAGCAGATTGGTATTGATGACCAGTCGCAGGTGGACGAGGAAACCATGGACTTTATCTACGACTTTGTCGACAAGCATGGTGGTCTTAATGCTGTAAGGGAGGATCTTGCAAGGCGACAGCCTCCTGCGGCACCTTCCCAGGATGCAGGTGAGTCAGTTGTGCATTTTATTTGATTAAAGTTTTGACAGCTTTTGATGGCTTATGCATTTTGAATAACATAAGCCATTGTTGCCAGATGTTAGTATGTGTTATAATGGAATTAAATTATACAGTAGAGATTGATAAGACAAAAGGGAAGGGTAAAAAGCAGCTGGTATATGAATATTTATTAAGAGTCTGGCACATAATGCTGCAGGATAAATGTCATTATTTGAGTCCTAATTAAAATCTGTTTAACAATTGATTGATAAACAACATTCTGTTTGTCTTCGGACATGGCAGTTGTGTTTGCGTATGCCAGGTGTCGATTTTACATAATGTTCTAAATATAACTGACAGCTGAAATAAATATGAATAGGAAATTAGATATGAATGCAAATTATTGAGAAATCTTATGTGTGATGTGTGTGTCTTTGTTTCTTATGTGCTTGAGAGAAAATATGTGGTGCCTGTGTCTGTTTCAATTTTGTGTTTTTTTATAATTGATATTTCAGCTCCCCCACCACCACCTCCAGCAGCAAGAGCTCCACCTCCTGGACAAAGGGCACCACCACCACCTGCCAGAAATGCAGCGCCACCACCACCTCCTCCTGTACATCGTGGAGCAGCCCCACCACCTCCACCCCCAGGACGACACGGAATGGCAGCCCCACCCCCTCCACCCCCAGGCAGGCAAGGCATGGGAGCACCACCTCCTCCCCCAGTAGTTAGACATCCAGCTGCTGCCCCACCACCACCACCTCCAAATAGAGGAGGAGTCCCACCCCCTCCCCCACCAGCAAACATCCCTGCTCCACCACCCCCACCCATGGCTGCTCCTGCCCCGCCACCACCACCTCCTATGTCTTCAGGTGGTGGTGGGCCACCTCCTCCCCCTTCAAATTCTGGTAGAGGAGGGCTTCTAGATGCAATCCACAAAGGAACAACACTGAAACATGTAGATGCTGGTCAGGGTGTTGCTTCAACAGATGCAAGGGGTGGACTTTTGAGTCAGATCAGAGGTGGAACTACTCTTAAACGTGTAAGTAAATCAGCTTATGATTAAGATGTATTTCTAAGGATGTTGATGGCAGACAAACATTTCAAGATCTTAACTCGAATATTTAAGATAATACTGTAAGTCAATTTTTAGCTTGACTATTAAAAGAATTTGGAGGCTATTGCACTCACCCTGGTGTTTGCATTGCGGTTGCATTCAGATTCTCAGTTTCACTATTCATAAGTTAAAGTACTGCTCTTATTATCATCAAACCTCACATAAGTGATGGTATTGTAATTATGTCTCCCCCAGGAGACATATTGTTTTTGCCCTGTCCGTCCTTCCGTCCGTACGTCACACTTCATTTCCGAGCAATAACTGGAGAACCATTTGACCTAGAACCTTCAAACTTCATAGGGTTGTAGGGCCCCTATTGTTTTTGGGGTCACTCCGTCAAAGGTCAAGGTCACAGGGGCCTGAACATTGAAAACCATTTCCGATCAATAACTAGAGAACCACTTGACCCAGAATGTTGAAACTTCATAGGATGATTGGTCATGAAGAGTAGATGACCCCTATTGATTTTGGGGTCACCCTGTCAAAGGTCAAGGTCACAAGGGCCTGAACATTGAAAACCATTTCCGATCAATAACTAGAGAACCACTTGACCCAGAATGTTGAAACTTCATAGGATGATTGATCATGAAGAGTAGGTGACCCCTATTGATTTTGGGGTCACTCCATCAAAGGTCATGGTCACAGGGGCCTGAACATGAAAAACCATTTCCGATCAATAACTAGAGAACCACTTGACCCAGAATGTTGAAACTTCATAGGATGATTGTACATGCAAAGTAGATGACCCCTATCGATTTTGGGGTCACTCCATTAAAGGTCAAGGTCACAGGGGCCTGGACATTGAAAACCATTTCCGGTCAGTAACTTGAGAACCACTTGACCCAGAATGTTGAAACTTAATAGGATGATTGGTCATGCAGAGTAGATGACCCCTAACGATTTTGGGGTCACTCTGTGAAAGGTCAAGGTCACAGGGGCCTGAACATTGAAAACCATTTCCGGTCAGTAACTTGAGAACCACAACCCAGAATGATGAAACTTCATGGGATGATTGGTCATGCAGAGTAGATGACCCCTAACGATTTTAGGGTCATTCTGTTAAAGATCAAGGCCACAGGGGCCTGAACATGGAAAACCATTTCCAATCAATAACTTGAGAACCTCTCGACCCAGAATGTTGAAACTTCATAGGATGATTGTTCATGCAGAGTAAATGACCCCTATTGTTTTTGGGGTCACTCCGTTAAAGGTCAAGGTCACAGAGGCCTGAACATTGATAAACAGTTCCGATCAATAACTTGAGAACCACTTGACCCAGAATGTTGAAACTTCATAGGATGATTGAACATGCATAGTAGATGACCCCTATTGATTTTGGGGTCAGTCTGTTAAAGGTCAAGGTCACAGTGGCCTGTTCATGTAAAATCATTTTTTGGAAATAACTTGAGAACCACTTGACCTACAATGTTGAAACTTCATAGGATGATTGGACATGCAGAGTAGATGACCCCTATTTATTTTGAGGTCACTTGATCAAAGGTCAAGGTCACAGGAGCCTGAACAGTGACTTGAGAACCACTAGGCCAAGAGTGTTGAAATTTAGCGGGATGACTGGACATGCCAAGTAGATGATCCCTATTGCAGCCAACCATCAGTGTCTCTTTGACTTTCACTCCTGACCCCTATTGACTTCTTGCCTATAGGACTTTGCATTGGGGGAGACATGCGCTTTTTAGCCCACCATCATCAGATGGTGGGCTATTCAAATTACTCTGCGTCCGTGGTCCGACGTCCGTCCTTCCGTCCTTCCGTTAACAATTTCTCGTTATCGCATCTCCTCAGAAACTGCCAGGGGGATTTTGACCAAACTTTGTCGGAATGATGTATTGGTACCCTAGTTGTGTCCCCCTGAAAATCAGACTGGTTCAACAATTCTTTAGTGAGTTATGGCCCTTTGTTTATTTCTATAATTTACATAGATTTATATAGGGAAAAACTTGAAAATCTTCTTGTCCAAAATCACACTAGAACTTTGATATTTTGTATGCGACATTATCTAGTGGTCTTCTACTAAGATTGTTCAAATTATTCCCCTAGGGTCAAATATGGCCCCGCCCCGGGGGTCACATTGTTTACTTAGACTTATATAGGGAAAAACTTTGAAAATCTTCTTGTCCAAACCACAAAGCCTAGGGCATTGGCATTTGTAATGTAGCATCATCTAGTGGTTCTCTACAAAGTTTGTTCATATCATCCCCTAGGGTCCATTATGGCCCCGCCCTGGGGGTCACATGGTTCATACAGACTTATATTTAGGGAAAAGCTTTTAAAATCTTCTTGTCAATAACCTACAACTTTCAAGTTTGGACCACCTGTATGGTTTTGAGTGGCAAGATGAACCTTGACATGAGTTGACCTTGATTTTGACCTACTGACCTACTTTCACATTTCTGTAGCTACAGCCTTCAAATTTGGACCACATGCATAGTTTTGTGCACTGAAAAAAACTTTGACCTTGATATTGACCTAGTGACCTACTTTCACATTTTTGAAGGTACAGGCTTCAAATTTGGACCACATGCATAGTTCTGTGTTCTGAAATAAAATTTGACCTTGATTTTGACCTAGTGACCTACTTTCACATTTCTCAAGCTAAAGCCTTCAAATTTGGACCACATGCATAGTTTTGTGTTCCGAAATGAAATTTGACCTTCATTTTGACCTAGTGACCTACTTTCACATTTCTCAAGCTACAGCCTTCAAATTTGGACCACATGCATAATTTTGTGTACCGAAACAAACTTTGACCTTTACATTGACCTAGTTACCTACTTTCACATTATTGAAGGTACCGGCCTCAAATTTGGGCCACATGCATAGTTCTGTGTTCCAAAATAAAATTTGACCTTGATTTTGACCTAGTTACCTACTTTCACATTTCTCGAGCTACAGCCATCAAATTTGGACCTCTTGCATAGTTTTGTGTACCGAAATGAACTTTGACCTTAAGATTGACCTACTTTCACATTTCTGTAGGTACAGGCTTCAAATTTAGACGTACATGCATAGGATTGTGTACCGAAGCAAACTTTGACCTTGACATTGACCTAGTGACCTACTTTCACATTTTTGAATATACAGGCTTTAAATTTGGACCACTTGTATAGATTTGTATTCTGAAGTGTAATTTGACCTTGATTTTGACCTAGTGACCTACTTTCACATTTCTAAAGCTACAGCCTTCAAATTTGGACCACTTGCATAGTTTTGTGTACCAAAATAAACTTTGACCTTAAGATTGACCTAGTGACCTACTTTCAGATTTATCAAACTACAGCCTTCAAACTTAATGCACATGCATAGTTTTGTGTACAAAGAACTTTGTCCTTGAAATTGATATAGTGACCTACTTTCACATTTCTCAAGCTACAGGTTTCGAATTTTGACCACATGCACAGTGTTTTGTACGGAAATGAAATTTGACCTTGAGCTAGTCAGTAAGTCTTAAAATTTGGAATTCTCAAAAATGGCACATTGGTGGGCGCCAAGATCACTCTGTGATCTCTTGTTTACAAAAGCATTTTCTAGTTTGTATTTTGTAATACTGTTGGTTAAAGTTTTATAGTATACTTCTCAATTTAATTTATATCTCATAGTGTTACTTAGTACAGGCATCCCTCATATCCCCACTTAAACAATACCCTCACTTCTTCTACCCCTATTCCCCACCCATTACATCCCCTTCCCCTCCCCATCTCCTCCCTCCTCAAAATAAATAAACAAAAAGAAGATTCACATTCTTCACACTGAAATATCATATTGTTTCTCAGATTTCGGCATATCCCCCGTGCCTCCACCTCACTACCCCCACCCCGATTTCATGTCTACCCTGCACCTCACTACCCCAACCCCGATTTCATGTCTACCCTGCACCTTACTCAGTTTCTTTATTTCACACACTAACATCTCATACGAATTCTTAAACTCCCTTATTACATTCCCCCACAACTTCTGCATATTTTTACTTCAATTATCTTACACTGTTACTTACATAACCACCCACCCACCACCACCTACAAAATAGAACCTTTTTAGCTCAACTATCGTACTTGAACCCGCGATGGCATCAGTGTCGACATCCTTCCACGTCCGCACTTCAGTTAAAGTTTTGATGTACTTTCTTTTTATCACTGTAATTACCTTATGGATTTGCTTCAAACCTAAAATAATTTATTCCTCATCATCACCCATATCATATGGCACAAGTGTCATAACTCTAGCACCAATCTTTCATAAAATATCCCCCCTTTTTACTTAGAATTTCAGGTTAAAGTTTTGGTGCACTTTCACTCAGTCTCAGTTATTACTAAATGGATATGATTCGAAGTTAGAACAATCCACATCATCACCCACATCATATGACACAAGGTCCAGAACTCTGGCACCAATTTTAACATGAATTATGCCCCCTTTTAATTACAATTTCATGTTAATTTTGATGCATTTTGACAATATCTCTGTGATTACATAAGGGATTTAATTCAGACTTAAAATAATTGTTCCACATCATCACCCTCATCATTTTACACAAAGACCATAACTCTTGCACCAATATTTTCTGAATTATCCCCCTTTATACTTAGAATTTCAGGTTAAAGTTATGATGTACTTCCACTTTATCTCTCTTAATACCAAAAAGATTTGATGCAAACTTAAAATAGTTGTACCACTTCATCACCCACCTCATATGACACAAGGGCCATAACACTTGCACCAATATTTCATGAATTATGCCCCCTTTTTACTTAGAATTTCAGGTTAATTTTGGTGCAGTTTCACTATAACCTTGCTTCTTAATTACTTAATAAATTTGATTCAAACTTAGAAAAACATCACCATCCTCACCATATGACACAAGGTCCATAAAAAACTTTGGTGCTTTTTCACCATATCATTGTTGTTACTAAATGGATTTGATTAAAACTTCAAATGGTTGTTCCAAATCATCACCCACATCGTGTGACACAAGGTCCATAATGCTGGTGCCAATACGGTATGAGTTATACCCTCTTTTTACGAAGAATTTCAGGTTCAAGTTGGGTTGCACTTTTGCTCTGTCTCTGTTATTACTAAATAGATTTGATTCAAACTTTGAAAAGTTGTTCCACATTATTAGCTGCATGATACAGGGTTCAAATTGAGACAAACATACAAGCTAAATGCTAGTGGAATTTTAGAATAGCTAGTGGTCTTCGAATATACAAGCTTATTTTAGCTAGTCAAAAGATACCAAGCAAATGTCTTCAAAACTTTAATAAAAAAGTATACATTTTTCACCATGACAGGAGCGTTATTATTTTTATAATAATTATTGCTTTTCTATTGTTCATCAATGATGTACGCATAAGAATGATTACAAACAACATAATAATGCAAAATTAGAATAGCTTGCATTAGTACACCACTCAGGTTTTAACTTTAGCTGGTAACTTCATAAAAATGTTGCTAGCTATTTATAGCTAGTAGAAAATATTTTTGTTTGTGACTGGTTACCTACAGAAATTAATCATGTAATAAGTTGGGTCGAGTAAAATATTAATACATAATTGAATATTACTGTAACGTTTAACTTAAGCCAGTAGCTTTCCCTTTTAGCTAGTGAACAAAAAAGACACTAGCTAATTTTAGCTACCGGTAGTAGAAAATATTGCTTAATTTGACCCCTGATGGTATGACACATGGTGCATTACTTTTGCAGAAATTTTCCATGAATTATGTCCCTTTTATACATATCTCGTGTTTTGATACCCTTTATCTCAATCTCTGGTATTACTAAATACATTTGACACAGACTTAAGCTATTGTCCAATATCTTCATCCACATTAGAGTCATTAAACACTCCAGTGACAGCTTCAGCTTCCTCTGATGTGCCCAGTTTCACTATCCAGCATCGAAATAGTCAAGGGCGCTATCTCCTGTGACAGTTCTTGTTTACATTCTACTAGTCAAGCAAGCTGTCCTTCTGACAATTCTTGTTTCATAAGATTTGTAATAGGAAAGCAACAAAATGTGAACTTTTAAGGTAATATTTTATGTTTAAGTTTTATAACTTAAGAACTTTAAGGATAAAAGTAAGTTGCATCCCCAAGAATGCTTAATAAAAGACTGAGTAGTTGCCTCTGCAGTGGTCATGTGATCAGGAATGAACTTGCTTTATCTTTATATTATTGTTTGTATACTGTATCTTTTATGTGTATGATTTATTATACCCCCACAAAACAAAGTTTGGGGGGTATATAGGAGTGAGCTTGTCGGTCTGTCTGTTGGTCTGTCAGTTGGTTTTCATGGTTTCCGGACAATAACTCATGAAAGGTTTGACAGATTTAAATAATTTTTGGTACACAGGTGAAACATTATAAAATACAGGTCAGTTTTGACTTTGAGGTCTGTAGGTCAAAGGTCAAGGTCACAATGACCCGGAACAGTTAAACGGTTTCTGGATGATAACTTGAGAACGCTTGGGCCAAGGATCATAAATTATGGTACACAGGTGTAACATCATAAAATACAGGTCAAGTTCAACTTTGAGGTCAGTAGGTCAAAGGTCAAGGTCACAATGAACCGGAATAGTTCAACGGTTTTCGGATGAAAACTTGAGAACACTTGGGTCTAGGATCATGGAAGTTAATAGGGAGGTTAGTCATGACCAGCAGATGAGCCCTATTGATTTTGAGGTCAGTAGGTCAAAGGTCAAGGTCACAGTGACCCGGAACAGTTAAACCATTTCCGGACGATAACTTGGGAACACTTGGGCCTAGGATCATGAAAGTTGATAAGAAGGTTGGTCATGACCAGCAGATGACAACTATTGATTTTGAGATCAGTAGGTCAGAGGTCAAGGTCACAGTGACCAGGAACAGTTAAACCATTTCAAAACGATAACTTGAGAATGCTTGGGCCTAGGGAGGTTGATCATAACCAACAGATGACCCATATTGATTTTAAGGTTCGACTTTGACATTGTCTTACTTCTGTGACAAGGTCGTATTGTTGGGGTATAATTCGTCACTCCTGTGACGGCTCTAGTTTTAGTATGTGTATTCTGACTCATAATATGACTTTTTGTAAACTGTGTCTTTATACATTTCTTTGTGTATACTGTATCTTTATATGTTTCTATATGTATGCTGTTATGTGTATGCTGAATATTTTAAGAAGACTGTGTACTGTGTCTGTACAGTTCTATGACATTGTGTAAACTGTATCTTTATATTTCTATATGTATTATTACTATATGTATGCTGTATCTTTATTATGTGTTTGTTGAAAGTATAACTACATACTATATCTGTACAGTTCAATGTGTATACTGTGTCTTTATATTACTATGTGTATGCTATATATTTTTTAAGACTGGGTGTATCTTTACTGGTCTATGTGTATGTTTTATCTTTTTATCTTCTTCAGGTGGATGCTGCTAGTAACCCAGCCCCTGCTGCTGAATCCTCAGGTGGTATTGTTGGAGCCCTGGCGGCTGCTCTAGCCCAGAGGAAAAATGTCATCCAAGGATCAGGTAAAGTTTTTCAGTATCTTCGGATTTATGTGATAATGTTATCAGTTACTTATGGAGAATGAATTGAGCCGCGCCATGAGAAAACAAACAAAGTACATTTGCGACCAGCATGGATCGAGACCAGCCGGTGCATCCACACAGTCTAGCCGGGATCCATGCTGTTCGCATTCAAAACCTATTGCAGTTAGAGAAACCGTTAGCGAACAGCATGGATCCTGACCAGACAGCGCGGATGCGCAGGCTGGTCTAGATCCATGCTGGTGGCAAATGCACTATGTTGGTTTTCTCGTGGTGCAGCTCAAATTAATACTGATGAAGAATCCAAGAACTTCGGTTTTGGTTACTGACAAAGTTATATACAAGTGACTGAAATACTGCTGAAAACTGGCATTAAATCCCACAAAAAAGAACAAAACAGTGTATAATCAGGTCATTTTTAGCTTGGCCATTCAAAGAATAGGAGATACCTATTTGAAGAATAAGTAGAACTATTGCAGTCACCCATTTGTCAGGGTACATGCGCCGATTTGGTTAAGATTTTGTATATAAGTGGTATTTCAACTGCTAACAGGACTTGATTGAAACTTCACATGCTTTTTAATTGTGAGGATCCAACAAACAGTTGACATGTTTGATAACTACTACTTGCATTTGTACAACGAAAAACCCATTTTGGACCTAGTAATTTCTGTTTAAGTTGTTTTATGTAAGCTATGATCTCAGTAGCCACTTGTGGAACTCCACACTCTCGTTCACTGTGTTTATAACTTTATTTTACCTTTTCAAATAGTTATAAGCATTTTCTTAAACTTTTGGTGTTCATAAATGATACTTTCCAAGCGACCAGGCTTTTGAATAGTGAGCATTGCTGTTCTCCCACAGCTGTTGTTTATGGCTGGTAGTTACTTCGAATATTTGTAGACATACAGCCAATGTACAAGTAAGCACCTGGGTAGAACTAACAACCTTATACATTAGCTAAATATCTTCCTCACAGAATATTATTCTTCATCACAAGCCAAGCTTCAAATATACGACAATAAGGGGGAAGTGTTTCAAAGTTTCCTTAACCGCTTGGCTATGGATGCCCCCATATCCTGAAAATATTGCATGTTAGGCATCAATTCTTATCATGAACCAATGAATCGCACTTTCACAGGGGATCATTCATGATGTACAGGTGTGCTTTAACAAAAGAATGTTTAAGGGGTTATTATCCCCCGACGAAAGTCGGAGGGATATAGTTTTGGCGTTGTCCGTCCTTCCGTCCGTCTTTCCGTCCGTCCGTCCGTCCTTCCGTCTTTCCGTCCGTCCGGAGCCATATCTAGGAAATGGTTGGGAATATTTATTTAATACTTCATATACGTGTTCACCACTATGAGTTCTTGCGGCCCGTCAAGTTTCAGTCAGATTGCCCAAGTAACACCAGAGTTATGGCCCTTAGAAGTTTTTAGTATTAACTATATAGGGTACTATAAATATGGCAATTTCTGCATCATAACTTTTGATATATTTGACTTAGAACTATGAAACTTAAACAGAATTTAGATCACCATAATGTGGTTGTGTACACACAATTTCATTCGGATTTATTTTGTAAATTAAGAGTTATTGCCCTTTAATTGTATAAAAATACACATATTTGTACATAACAAACTTACCATTTGGTAAAATTTCTTTCATTCTTTTCCATGAACATTTATTGTAAACATGTGAAGTTGTGTACCCACACCTGGTCACCCCCCTTACCTTGATCACACACCTCCCCCTGACCCCCCCCCCCCCCCCACCACCCCAACTATGAGGTTATGGGGCCCATCAAGTTTCAGACAGATTGCCCAAGTAACACCAGAGTTATGGCCCTTAGAAATTTCTAGTGTTAACTATATAGGGTACTATAGATATGGCAATTTCTGCATCGTAACTTTTGATATATTTGACCTAGAACTATGAAACTTTAACAGAATTTAGAGCACTATAATGTGGTTGTGCACAGACAGTTTTGTACGGATGTCTTTTGTAACTTCAGAGTTATTGCCCTTTAATTGTCTAAAAATCCACATAATTTATTTGTACATAACAAACTTACCATTTGGCAGAATTTCATTAAATTTCTTTCATTCTTTTATATGAACATTTATTATAAACATGTGAAGTTGCGCACCCACACCTGGTCACCCACTTGCCTTGGTCACACCCCCTCCCCCTCCCCCCCCCCCAAAAAATTTTTTTTTTCATTTCTTATTTTAGATTTTTTTCAAACCTTCCAAGTTGTACCATTCCCCCACCTCACTTCTCCACCCAGTCATGCCCACCACTGATCATGCATCCTCTTTCCCCCCCCCCCCCCCCCCCCCCTCTCCACCAACTTCACCCTTTTACCCTTTTTTTTTTTTTTCATGTTTAATTTTCAATCAATATTTATAATCAACATGTGAAATTTTGTTTCCTCTCCCGTTCCCCTGCACCCCCACCCCCTAAAAAAATAAATATATACATATATGTATATATACATATATATATTTCCATTCCTTTTTTTTTTTTTTAAATGTTCAAACCTTCAACATGTTAAGTTGTGACTGCACAAACCTTGCCCTCAGCCATGTTCAAGATTTCTTACCTGTGTTCTCTTAAGGACAACTGTCCTTTTAAGTTCAAATGTACATGTTAAACAGCAACACCGGGTGCCAAACCACTCGAAGACAATATTTCGTTCCAGTTAAACTTCAAGCTCATATTTCAATTAACTGCATTTAATTTTAAAAGCTAAGCTTATTACAGTAAGCATATCCCATTCAAAATAAATTCTTTAATCAGGATCAAAGTATCATACATTTATTATATACTCTTTAATTAAACATTTGTTTTCTGTTAAATTGATTTTGACTAATGAAATTATTTGCTTCTTATTAACATCCTTTCACTTTTTGCCGGATATATATTTTTGCCATTCCTCACCACAAACCCTTTCAGCGGGGGATACCAATTCATCGAATTTGCTTGTTTTTGATAGTGCTTGAAGTTTAGCCCTTTATTTTCAGTTGACACCATACTTTATATGGTGACCAGTAAATACATTTCTAATTTTAATGTTTAAAACGATAATCTAAAAATGGTTTAAAACAGTTAAAAAGTGATTAATTTTTGTTTACAGAAGATGAGGATGACAGCAGTGATGACATTGATGATGATGATGAAGAATGGGATGATTAGTGATGAGTGGGATTGTCAATGATGAATGCAATATGTAGACAGCATTGCCTTCATCTAATATGAAAGTGTGCACTTGTTAGATTATGAAATTTTCGTTATTGATTTATAGACATTTATATTTCTGCAGTGTGTTAAAATTGAGAGGTTGATATTTATATGTCTAAATTTTTATGTAGGGATGAAGCATGTTTGTGTAATCACATCTACGGGATTGATTAGTGCCAAGCCAGTTATAGAGAGTGCACCTGTTTAGCCCCCTGAGATTCTGCAGATATTGTAACAGAGAACAAACGTGCATGAATGTTATTCTAGCATCATGTATGAAACCACCAAAATGAATATTAATCTCAAAGCTTGCATTTCCTTTAAGACTTGTTTTGATTATGCACTACAGGGCCAATATATAATATTTTGCCATGGAATGTGCATATTTAAAACATGTTAACAGCACCTAATCTCCTTGTTCATACTGTTCAAACGCTTCTTGAAAAAGACTATGCTAGAATGATTATAACTACTTCAGTGGAAGTTTGTGGAAATACATGTATACCGTTTTACTGTTGTTCAAAAAACTATTAGAATTCAGTGTTAATTAATTTTATGTAGACATAAGCTCATCATATCTGTGCACCCAGTTTTCAGTTTATATCCAGTCTGTTTTTGATTATTAAGTAATGTTGTTGCATCATTCTTAATGTTCTGTTTACAAAGACTTGCAAAAAATTTTTAAAAGTTGGAATAAACCTACACTGAATTTGTTACTTAAAACTCATTGGATATTGTTGAACTACATTCTGAGGATATACTTTGTACTCTAAAATTTATTCTCTAATTTGCTTTATTATATTTTACAGAATGAATTTTTGCATGAAGCATGAAAATGAGCTTTAGCTGTTCATGTTTATTGCTAATATTATTTAAGGAGGTAGGTAACCTTATTATTTGAATGTGCGCATGCCCAACAGAAGCTAACGTGATGATTTACGATGACGTTTATCACAAAACTAAATGTGTTTGTATATCCATTCTTCTGAAAAAATATCATGAACCTGTCTCCGATCTGATGCTTAATAGTTTAATAAGGCAGAAATAATGAATAAATTGCCCCAGAAACGGTTCAGAACTGTCTTGTCTTAAAATGACGTCATGACATTACGTGTCCGTTACCGCGCAAAAATTTATAGCTTTTATTTTGAAAGTACGTAATTCTGTGCATTTTCTTTATTTGAAATATTTTTAAACGGCCATTATTTGCTGAAATATTTTTACGAGTCTTTCGCTCTGAATAATGATCAATATTTTGCTTCTTTTATGTAGTTATATTGAAATGTTATGTGGAATGTAAGAAAATGGATGATGGTAACTAATGTTATTGGGAATGTTGTTGGGTGAAAGGTTACTTATTACGGCCGTATTCAAATAAAAATTGGGCAGTTTGATTTGTAATACATATTTTTCAGTTTCCGTTGATAATTTGTTACTAATATAATAAATTTTTGCATTTCAACAATATCAATGAGAATAATAGCAGCGTGCAGAATGATTTTTTTTTATAAAAAATGTCAGACGAGGGGTACTGCTGTAAGTATTTTAAGCTGTGAAATTTGTTTAAATATGTGCAGATAACACAAAAATATTACTTACGTTAGAAATAAGATGTTTTAAAGCTACATTAGCAAGAAAGATAATTTTATTTAATATTTTTTATAAGAAATTACGATAAAAAGAAAGATATAAGCTATTTTAAACATCTCTGTTGCCATGGTTACTTTAAACTTTAAGAAAAATAGGGTACCATGAAAAGTGCTTGGTATTTTGTTAATAATAATACCCAAATAGTCCATGTTGGTCATTAACAGAATGGCACTGAAGCCGTTGAAAAACCCATTTTCATACATAATTGTTTAAAAATGAGAGAAAATGCGTTACCATGGAAACACGAGCCCTGCGACATATACATTTTAAGTTTATATTAGAAAGCCAACGCGCATACTAGTAAAATTATCAATTATGCAGACTTCTACGGATAACAATGAAACCAAAATACACTAAAAGTGTTAAATATCCGTATTTTCCATCTTCAATATAAAATACCTTTGGAGGGTCATGTACTTCAAACCTTGATAAAAATTGTACTTGAAGGGACAGAGATAAACGAAATTGAGATTGTAGCAGTTAAAACATTAAATTACATGAAATACAAAAAATTGCTGCAGTTCAACTAATTTGAATTTATCCTGGTAACAAGGTAACCTACCTCCTTAAATTGATTTTAACAGTGATTGAAATTTGTCCAAAAGAATGTTTATTACCCGTGTTTGTTACCAGTAATTTGTTTAGATTCCAGCCATTCTTCGGGAATGTACACTTCAATTGAAACCAGAATGTATGAAAGGTGTGCATATTTTTTTATCTTTGGCTATGTTCTTCTCTTTGAATCATGAGTTGAAGTAATTATTTTTATTTTTATTTTGGTTTAATGATTCTACACAAGTATTGCTCCATTAGCTCAGTATTCAGAAAGGAAGACTATGAATGAAGAGCTTGCAAGTTTGACCAATTAGCAAGCTGTGCCTAGACAATTAGGAAGACACAGTGTCCTCTCTCTCTCTCCGATTCTTGTGTGGATGTTGTCAATTATTTCAATACATGTACAAAAACCAAAAATGCTAGGTTAACTGACAACTGTTGCATAAAAGAAATACTGCCCAAACATGGTATTAAGCCCAGTTACCATACCTTTAGTATAAATCTTGTGTGTTATATACCCTGCTGAAATGCATCTGATTGGTCAAATTTCTTGTATTATATTACATTAGTTTTGCTTTGAAAATTGCTAATAAAGTAACATGTCGGTGTAATGGTAAATTTTGCAATGAAAATTGCTTAAAAAAAACTTTCGAGTCGGCGTATTGGTCAGCAAAACTACATATTGACTTCAGTTGTATCAATTATGGAATGAGGTAAAGTTTTCAAAGCATTTTCAAATTTCCATCTTTCATGGTTGGCCTGTTCCTTCCAAAAATACATAAAAATACATGGCAAAGCTTAAAATAAACAACAACCATGCAATACATTCCATGTAATATTTATTTATGATTGACAAGCAAAAGTGTAAAGTTTGTTCAAGAAATTTACTGTGTGATATGTTAACAGTGATAACAACATAATGAAATAAACATGTATATTCTTACTTCACTTGTTTTTTCTCCAGAATATAATCTGTCTAAATAAAATAAACAAGAGGACCATGATGGTCCTGAATCGCTCACCTGTCCCCACATGACCCAGTTTTGAACTGAGTATGACGTCTTTTTTTCTATTATTTGACATAGTGACCTAGTTCTTGAGCTCATGTGACCCAGTTTTGAACTTGACCTAGATATCATCAAGATAAAAATTCTGACTAATTTTCGTGAAGATCCACTGAAAAATATGGCCTCTAGAGGTCACAAGGTTTTTCTATTATTTGACCTAATGACCTAGTTTTTGAAGGCACGTGACCCAGATATCATCAAGGTGAACATTCTCACCAATGTTCATGAAGATCTCATGAAAAATATGATATCTAGAGAGGTCACAAGGTTTTTCTATTTTTATACCTACTGACCTAGTTTTTGACCGCACATGACCCAGTTTCTAATCTTACCTAGATATCATCAAGGTGAACATTCAGATCAATTTTCATGAAGATCCATTGAAAAATATGGCCTCTAGATAGGTCAAAAGGTTTTTCAATATTTAGACCTACTGACCTAGTTTTTTAACGCAGTTGACCCAGTTTCGAACTTGACCTAGATATCATCAAAATGAATACTCAGACCAACTTTCATACAGATCCCTGAAAAATATGGCCTCTAGAGAGGTCACAAGGTCTTTTTATTATTTGACCTACTGACCTAGTTTTGAAGGCATGTGACCCAGTTTCGAACTTGACCTAGATATCATCAAGGTGAACATTCTGACCAATTTCCATGAAGATCCATTCAAAAGTATGGCCTCTAGAGAGGTCACAAGGTTTTTCTTTTTTTAGACCTACTGACCTAGTTTTTGACCGCAGTTGACCCAGTTTTGAACTTGACCTAGATATCATCAAGATGAACATTCAGACCAACTTTCATACAGATCCCATGAAAAATATGGCCTCTAGAGAGGTCACAAGGTTTTTTTATTATCTGACCTACTGATCTAGTTTTTGAAGGCACGTGACCCAGTTTCGAACTTGACCTAGATATCATCAAAGTGAACATTTTGACCAATTTTCATGAAGATCCATTGAGAAGTATGGCCTATAGAGAGGTCACAAGTTTTTTCTATTTTTAGACCTACTGACCTAGTTTTGGACCGCACGTGCCCCAGTTTCGAACCTGACCTAGATATCATCAAGATGAACATTTTGACCAACTTTCATAAAGATCCCTTGAAAAATGTGACCTCTAGAGTGGTCACAAGCAAAAGTTTATGGATGCATGCACGCACGCACGCACAAAGGATGCTGTGCGATCACAAAAGCTCACCTTGTCACTTTGTGACATGTGAGCTAAAAATGATTTGGCTCTATGCCTCTTTGATTAATAATTAAAATTTAACGAGTTTCAAATTTTCGAAGTACAACAAAGAAAGGTTTGTTACAGTACAGTATTGTCTGTGATGTAATTCATCGAGGCAAAAACAAAATCAAATCTGCTGTACATATTACTGGTAC
The DNA here is from genome assembly GCF_021730395.1 of Mercenaria mercenaria. Lineage (NCBI taxonomy): Eukaryota > Metazoa > Mollusca > Bivalvia > Venerida > Veneridae > Mercenaria > Mercenaria mercenaria. Next base: position 66,382,358 of record NC_069373.1, read on the forward strand.
CTCTCTATCTGTAACTATAGTCTGAACCATGCATTTTAGCATGGCTAGCACTACTGTTCAGTTGGACTTAAGATCACAAAGATCCCGCTATAAGTTCAAGTGAAATTCTTGTATATATCATGTAACTAAAAACGAAATGCAATTTGCTCGTGTTACAATGGCAAGTGCATGTTTTGTGAAAAACAAATGCTGAGAAACAAGACCAAAAACCAAATGATTCTTTAGTTGTAACATGGATTTGATTAGGAAAATATTGGCAACTTTTTGTAACTACACAGATTTAATTAGGACAGTTATCAGCACCTTTGCATGTATCACAAACTCGTGAATATATCACAAAACTTAGGCGGCATAATACAACAGAAAAAGGATCTGTTACAAGGCCATTGGGGGAAAAACAGGTTTATTGAGAATTTTCTTATATGATCAATGTAAATTAGAAACATTTGAATAAAATAATCTCGATTACCTCAAAGTATTTGACATATAAATTCCTACTGATATTTGTTGCATCACCAGAGATCACATGTCGTGAGTAATAAAAGGCTGCATTACAATGTACAATACAGGAGATTCAGCAGAAGATAATCTTAAAAGGCTTTTGTTAAGACAGTTTTTCATCTATATTCAATATTGAATGATGTATTAAACGCATTATTGACAAAAGTTTGATAGAGGATAGAAGTACATAATAGCAAGTTTTAAAGCAACAAGATAAACTTTCAAAACAGACATACATTTTCAATTATTATTACAAATCTACCGGAGTAAGAATACTGTGAAAACAGAAAGTACTGATTCTCTCCAAAGTCACTGTAGATTCTACATAATCTGCCGTCCTCCTGCTGTACACTTTGATAGTAAAAACCCATTACACAGAATCATTTATTTGCATTTCACTGCATGTGATGATTTCTAGACAGTCAATGAGGCACAGAGATTATTATGTCTCCCACCACACAGTGGTGTGGGAGACGTATTGATTTACTCCAGTCTGTGTGTCTGTCACAAAGCTTGTCCGCACTTTTTAAGTTGAACATTTCTCATCCGATCTTCACCAAACTTGAACAAAATGTGTTTGACCATAAGACCTCGGCCAAGTTCAATAACTAGCCAAATCCGCCCAGGCACTTTTGAATTATGGCCCTTGAATTACTGATAGGATCCACTCATCCAGACCATCTAATTGGATCCACTCATCTAGACCATACAGAGAAACTAGACATTTTTCATAGGGGCAGTTGTGGGAGACGTGCTTTTCTCAAAAGCATCTCTAGTTCTTTTTATAATGAATGGAACTGGATCATATTAGACTAAAAGTAAAAAAGATTTTCAAACAAAGGTTGATCAAAGGTCATTTTAAATATACAGTTCCAGATGAAACAACTATAAGTTTTGTCAGTGGCATTTCAAAAATAATTCATTACAGTACCAATTCTCTGGCTGAAAAATGACCTTTCTTTTTAACACTGAATATAAAGAGAAAACTGAATGTATAATTTGAAATGAAACTAATCTGCCATTTGTTTTCTGTTGCCATGGATATCAGAATGATAGTGCTGGAAGTGAATGTAAGCAAAAATAAATCATTTGCAAAGGATATCAAATCTACAGTAGATTACATACATCTTGCAAAGATGTCACACGTGAAAAAGCAAATTCACTGCAAACAAGATACATATTTATCATGAAATGTTAAGTAAAATGTAAGAAAAATACTGTTAGTTAATTGCTAGTTAAACAAACAGCAATATGAAAAAATACAGATATGTTGCCATGGTGTAAACATAAATATACAAAATGTATATTTCAACAATAAAATGATCAAAACAAACAAGAGGGTCATGATGACCCTGAATCGCTCACCTGAGTAATATGAGCCACATGTTTCAAATGGCAAACTGATGCTAAAATATAAAGAAAGTAGGTCATTATGTCACATTCATGGTCACTGAAAGTCAGTTTTTAAGATCGGTATGCAAAACTGTACATGACATCCAAATTTCAAGGCTGTATCTTAAAAAACAAGAAAGTAGGTCAGTAGGTCAAGGTCACAGTAAGATGACCCATAATTACTTAGGTACATCAGGTAAATATAATTAAACAGTCTTGGAAATATGATCTGATAATTTTTGAAGTATTTTTTCCAATATAACTCATATAACAAGTGACCTCCAGGGCGGGGCCTCTTTTCACCCTAGGGGCGTAATTTGAACAATCTTGTTACAGGTCCAATAGGCAATGCTACATACAAAATATCAAAGGCCTAGGCCTTGAACTTTCAGACAAGAAGATTTTTATTTTTTCCTATATAAGTCTGTAAAACTTGGGACCCCAGGGGCAAAATTTGAACAATCTTCATAGAGGACCACAAGGCAATGCTACATACAAAATATCAAAGGCCTAGGTTTTGCAGTTTCAGACAAGATTTTTAAATTTTTTCCTATATAAGTCTGTGTAAAACTTGAGACCCCCCGGGGCGGGGCCTCTTTTCACCCCAGGGTAATAATTTGAACAATTTTGAAAGAGGACCACAAGGCAATTCTACATACCAAATATCAAAGGCCTAGGTCTTGTGGTTTTAGACAAGAAGATTTTTAAAGTTTTTTCCTATATAAGTCTATGTAAAACTTGGGACCCCCGGGGAGGGGCCTCTTTTTATCCCAGGGGCATAATTTGAACAATTTTGGTAGAAGACTATTAGATGATGTCACACGCCAAATATCAAGGTTATATGCCATGTGGTTCTAGACAAGATTTTTAAAGTTTCTCCTTTCCGTTGCCATGGCAACCAGAGTTCTGCATAGAATTAAATTCTTTGAACAATTTTGAAAGGGGACCACCCAAGGATCATTCCTGTGAAGTTTGGTGTAATTCTGCCCAGTGGTTTTCAAGAAGAAGATTTTTTCAGAAAATGTTGATGGACACGACTGACGATGGACATTGAACGGTCACAGAAGCTCACCATGAGCCTTTGGCTCAGGTGAGCTAAAAAGGTTTATACATGTGTGTAATTTCACTCATATTCACATGCTTTTTGATTTTCACCATACGTCAGATTGATGAGGAAAAAGTTACAATTAAACATGAGCTTAAGACTGCTTACGATCATGTACTACCTGTGAACGAGACCCCCCACCCCCATGAACAGAGACCACCTGTGAACAGACTGCCCTTGAATACAGACTGCCTGTGAACAAAGAACACCAATGAACAGAGACCACCTTTGAATACAGATTACCTTTGAATACAGATTACCTTTGAACAGAGACCACCTGTGAACACAGATCAACTGTGAACAGAGACCACCAGTGAACACAGACTTCCTTTGAGTACAGACAGCCTGTGAACAGAGACCACCTGTGAACACAGACTTCCCATAAATACAGATTGCCTGTGAACATATACCAACCATGAACACAGGCCACTTGTGAACTGAGACCTCCTGATTTGAAGACTTCCTATCAAATTGAAGCATACTAGTATGCTGACTACCAGTCCGGTTTTGTGGCTGCCCCAAGATAATTTTAACTGTATACCTTTGTGAAGCATTATGAACTACAGAAATCCCAAAATTAGGTAATAGACACATAGAACAAGAGCTGTCAGTGGACAGTGCGCTCGACTATTCTCAAAAAAGTAAAACTTGTAACATTAAAATAAGCATATTCTAAGTCGAAAAGGGGCCATAATTCAGTCAATATGCTTGATAGAGTTGCCTCCTCCTTTTTACAGACTGGGGTCATGATGGTAAACAAGTATGCAAAATATGAAAGCAATATCTCAATGGACTTTGAAAATATTTGGGGTGGTACACAAACTTGCATTCTGAAATATTTCCCACTAATTATAACGTCTTTAGGAACGACAGAGGGACTAGACGAGGAGTTTTCATAGTATTCAGAATAATACCTAAGCTTACCAACATTTTTCTCTTATTTTCACACCGATTTAACATTTTGTGTGACGCTCACGTCGACGCCGGGGCGAGTAGGATAGCTCCCCTATTCTTTGAATAGTCGAGCTAAAAATCATAAGGACTTGATCAAAAGATTCAATATATATGTATACCCTGTACCTGGATTTCTTTGTACAGGTTTAGTATCATCGACAAGGCTATAATTTTCAAGTAAATCTCTTGTTGGAGCTCTTACAAAAGATTTCTTAAAATCTGTGAAATCATACTTTCAGTTCAAAGTTAACAACAACCACACACTTGAACCAATATAAACTGTAAATATATAAACAACCAAATACTGTCACGTAAGTCTTATCACAATGGGAAAATCACGACTACTGGGAAATCAATTAATTTTGTGGGCATGAAATTGAGTGGTTTTGGCCTAAACAATCATTCCATCAGGATTCAAATTCGTGGACTTGGATTATTTGAAGATCATATTATATATTACACTCTAACCTGTACTAACGTTCACCTTCGATCAGCGGTCACCTCCGTTCAGCGGTCATTTTATGACGCCCCCACCCCCCCCGACGGATTTCCCTCTATTTCATCACTATATTCAGCAGTTACCTCCCATCTGCGGTCAGCGGCCACTGGAACTGCCTCCCGACCATCATATTTGACCCCTTTCAGTGGCCATTATTCTTCCAAAACCAATTATTAGGCAAGAATCGCCGAAGATACCAAATTTTTGTGAAGCACATGATTGCTAAGTCATGTGACTTCAGCACAATTTTTGACCAATGAAGTTTGTTGACACCTACAAAAACATGCCCACTTTGCGGTTGTTGAAGATACAAAATGACATGAGATTCTCAATTTAAACTGATAACAAAAGGTGTGGTCGTTTATTTTTTTTATTTCATGGACTGAAGCAACACCACTTAATCCATAAAAATCAGTGCTCTACAAATATTAATGATTTCACAGTACAGTATGGTATATAAAGCCAACTCAAAGAAAAGTAACTTGAGATTCTTTGGTGTATATATAAGAGAATAAAAAGTCTTCAAAAAAAAATCTTTGAAGACAATAGAATTTTAAATAGCGAGCATTAAACAGTCATAAATTTTTAACTTAAAGGTGGTTAATCAGAGTTATCTCCCTTTGAAAACAATGTCATGTTATGATAAAACTTATATTTTTAACACAGACAAAAAGTTTCAAAAAAAAAAAAAACCAACAGCTTTCCATGCATAGAATGGAAAATAAACAATTCTAACTTGCAACAAATTGTATGCTAATTGTTACTTAGTTTTAACTATCACAGGCTAAGAAAGATCATTTTAGCTGATTTAAACATTATGTGATTTTTTAAAAATCAAACACTAACAAAATATATCAATTAACAAATATTTCATATTTATGTTTTAAGTAAAATATTTGATCAAATTTGAAAGCGCTATTTGTCAATGCATGGAGCACATGAAGCCAAATATCACCATGACCTGACGTCGACATAATATCGTTGTAACGATTTAAGCATTGCTAGTCATATTAAAATGATATATCTGTCAACAGTGAACACTAGATGCAATATTTTTTTACGAGTGGCATAGGGAAAATGTAAGACATGGTGTTCATGAGTGAAAGATCTATTGATATTACATGTAAAACAAACCAAGTTTCTTTTATATTCATGTTTTGACTAAATTTTCCCATTTTATAGTTTCTTACCAGTGAACAAAATATTACAAAATACCAGATATATTTCACTGTAACATTTCAATAAATCACTGAAAAACATGTAATAAAACAGCATATTATTCTTAGTACACCAAGTCACCAACTTTGGATCGTCAAACCTTGTATGCTGCTACTACAAGCATGCTTCAGAATCTTTATTGTTATCAATGCTAAATCCTTCTTTTTAAAAAATGGAAATTATACTGTCAATTTGATATTTAGAATGACTTCTGGCAATTTTAGTATGGTTACATATTCTTGTTAGGCATTCTTCCAACGTAAATGTAGCTCAAATGGATTTCCATAAAAGTTAGAGAATGCCGATAAATTATAGCATGCAGAGAATATGTAATTTGTTTAAATGTCGTTACCTGTCCGCAACCTAATTAAACAAATCCATCTTTCTTAAAGTGTCTCTAAAATCATAACAAACAGATATATATATATTTAATATATTATTGAAAAATTGAAAAATCCTTTTGAGAATACATTATATAAGTACCCTGGTTTATAATTAACAAACTGGAAGTGTAAAATAGAGGTGGAGTAATCAATCACATATGAAGGTAATACAATCAATTATGAAGTGATACTTCTTGATCACATTCATACCATGAAATTATAAATTTATACACACTGTATTCCTCCTTAAGCTTTTACTGAAAGACATGGAACTACCACAGCTGAGTATTGTTAATATTCTAATTACTGCCCATGCTCTAATTACTGCCCATGCTCTAATTAGCATAAATCAAAATTTTTTAAACATGAAAAATGGACGTCAATAAGATGTTTTAAATGCTCCCCTCATGAGCTGAAGTAAAACCTAGCTTACATTAAGAAGACTTTTTTTCTTATTTCTTAACATACCAACAGACTTTGTTTTCTCCATTCTTTACTTCATATATTTGATAGCAAGACAGTATTTCTTGCTTCTCATATCACAGACACATATACACACATTTAAGATGAGTGCTGTTGCCAAGTTACACCAGCTTTCATCTCAATCTTTCTACCCATACAGTTTTGTGAGAGACCTGTAAAAGACTGTCTCTTACGACCACTCATCCTAAATGTCTGACCCTGACTCTAATAAAAGCTTGGGCGATAATTGGATTATTAACAGAATATTCATAAACAAATAACACACATATTATATTCTAGACTAGTCCACCACAATCACAACATGTCCTTGTACAAGCTCTATGATAAAATCTGTCAAGTCATAATCTAGGACATAAGGTCAAGGTCTATGACAAGTTTGAGATGTTCCCCAACATGCAGTATAATGGTGGGACATTAAAAGCTGCCCCCTCTCTCCTCAATACTGTTCAATAACTTCTCTTGCTCTGATCCCCTCCACTTTAAGACGATTCAAGATAGGATTGTATATATCCATGTTAAGAGGAATGACCATGCCTTTTCTTTGTATTTCACCTGGAATGAAATTGACACAATTGTGTATTTCATGATGTGATTTTAGTTAAAGAAGAGCAAATCTGCATAAAAATGACAAGTGCAGTGTAATTGTAAAAAAATGGACTATCTGTAAAATGATGTTTCATAGGCATACTTCACACACAGTTTTTTTTTAATCTTTTACTGAAAGTCTTTAAAGGTATCATCTATCATTTCTAAAGATCTCATGACATTTACCATGGTTTCATTATTGCTAATGTTTGCAGACAGAGTACCTTATAAATTTAAAACAGCCTAGAATTTTAAGAATAATGAATAATTTTCACTTTACTGCAGCCAAATTCAAAGCACACACTGGAATGTTAAACAGTTTAGTTTCATACCTTCAAGGACCATTTTTGTTGCAATACCAGTTGGAAGGCCCACTGTTTTAGCCATAGCAGAGTATCCGTTCTCTTCTCCATAAACTACCAGACTGACATGCCTTCTCTCGCTAGAACCATCCAGCCACTGTACACCAATATCATGATGCATGAGAATCATGTCTCTCTCTCCAGTACCTGCCATAGAACAGTAGTGTTAGAAAATGATTCCAACACAGAAAAACACCAATCAAGTTATAAAGGATTTAGAGAGACCAAAAATGAAAAAAAAAGGAAAATGGCGGTGGACAACATGAACTGCTCAAGAGAACCCAGGAGCCTGAGCCATCCGTGCTTGAGCAAGCTGTGTAAATATACAATTGAAACTCTGTACCTCGAACTTGCTTATCTCAAAAGTCAGGCTATCTCAAAGACATTTTCAAGTCCCATCCTGCAGACACGTGCAAATAATATCATTTTAAGTTGAATTTCTTTCATCTCGAAGAAAAACACTTGATCCCTTGGAACTCAAGGTACCCGAGTCTCAACTATATTCATTAATTTACAAAATTTAATTGGTCCATATTAAGTTAACACTTTGATAAACTCCCTGCTTCTAAGAATATTATCCCTGTGATGATAAACTGAAGGCAATTCGTCCAAGATGTCTCATTTATGTGAGGAAGTTGTAAGTTACTTGCAGACAACAAGTTAATACTGCTTACTAATCCATGAACACTGCTCAGGTTAACTGACATCCATATATAACTTAAATGTTATTGAACAAGAGCTGTCAGAGGAAAGCAATGCTGGGCTATTCAACAGCCTCATCAATCAAATTAATATCAAAGTCGAAAAAGGGGCATAATTTTGTAAAATTGCAAAGTAAAGTTATGGAACCTATGCAATGCATGTCAGATCATCACAGTGAATAAGTGTGTGAAGTTTCAATCCATTCCCTTTAGTGGGTACTGAGATTCCAGCTTGCATACACAAACTTTACCAAAAACTGCTAGGTAAATGAGGCACAATTTTGTAAAAAAAAATAAAATAAAAATAAGTGGTTATTGAGATACTTGCTTGATACAAAACTTAACCAAATTTGGACGCAGATGCCATCCCACGAGCGAGTCCAAATTAGCTCTATCTATTTTTCAAATAGTTGAGCTAAAATTGACATTTAACCAAACAAAAACAAATGAAAAAACATTTTTCTAATAACTATTTACTACAGAAATTCCAACTTTTTCAGGAATAAATATTCAACAAATCAGAGATACAATTCATGAAATTCTAAGTCTGAAATTGACAAAAACTTCACTGAAAAAGAGTTCTAAACACCACTGAATTTTGCAGAAATGTCAATACATGTATTTTAATTGCAAACATGTCTGTAAAATTTCATCATAACAGACAAATTTTGTAAATCATTATTTCTCATCTAAGTAACTGACTAAGACTGTGTGAAAACAGGCTGTTGTCTTACCAAAGGAAAGTCTTTTAGAGAGATAGTTTGACAGCGTGTCAATTGGTGAGCCCCTCTTGTCTATTAGATCATCGTCCAGCAATCCCATTCTAGAGTAAAAATAAAAAGCATAAAAAATACATTGTGTATATCTAAATAACAGAGCTGCATTTACGAAACACAAAATCATGCCCCCAGGTAAATGACCAAACTTAAAGATGCTTTTTTCTCAGGTTGTAAGTTTGAAGGTGAGAATCATATGAAGGTCAAGATCATCTATATATAAGTCAGTGTGTAGGTCTTGCCACAAGGTTCGATGAGTGTGAATCTGAACTACATTGTGTCATTTATGTGGGCTGTAGGACCAACAATATTTTTATAACAGTTTTAAGTTTAAAGCTGAAGGTCATATGAAGGTCAAGGTCATTTATAAAAAGGTCTTGCCACAAGATTGTTGAGTGCAAGTATGAACTAAATCGGGTAATTAATATGGGCTGTAGGTGAAATGATAAAATCTGGTTTGTATTGATGGACAAACAGATGGACAATTCAATCTTTATATGCCTTGGTGTATATAAATTACTTGCGGTATTGTTAATGAAATGCCAGATATTAACTAAACCTTGAAATAATCCATTATTTAACTTCTTGCTTGAGTTTTGAGAATGCTGGCTGTCAACTCACCTGACAATGGCCTCCAGTCTTTCACTGTCTTGTCCCATATCCTCATACAGCAGATCTTTCAGAGAATCTACCAACATGTCTGATTGTTTGCCATACTTCTGGCAGAAATACTCTCTCTGAAAAAAAAAAATGAATGTCCCATGTTTTCTTTTTTGGGAATTAGCCAGATACTGATGCAATTATATCATATGGCTTTTCCAGCTTTTGACAATTATTATTATAGTGGAAAACCCAAGGTTATTATCATCATGGCATTATTTCAGGCCATGCAGGCATCTAGGCAGAACCACAGCCTTGCAGTAAGTCAACTGGATGGCTTCTTCACATCATTCTACACCCAAACTAAAGAACTAAAGTTTGAACACATAGTAGTGACAGGCATGTAATTCACAGTCAGAAACCTTAACCACATAATCCTTCAGATAATATTTCACCAAATTATGTTATGGAAGTACAGTGTTTTTAAATCCCTGTATCAAATTCATATACATTCTACAATGCCTGTCACTTGATTAAAAGAAATTAAAGAAGTTTTTAATTAATCCATTGCACAATCAATAACTTTAAAGCAGAGTCTTTACTTCAAACTGTGGCAGTATTTGGCCTGGCATCAAACCAACAACCATTTGTAAGCCATTTACTATGGAATCATTTAACCCTTACCCTGCTGAATTTCTATAATGAACTTGTTCATCTTCCTAGTTGCACCATTAACTGTTAAAAGGGGTGCTTACAAAACAAGAGCTGTCGGAGGACAGCAACGCTCAACTATTCAACAGCCTTGTCGATTGAATGAATACGAGTCGAAAAAGGGACATAATTTAGTAAAAAAGCAAAATAGGGTTATGGAACCTGAATAGTGCTTATCAGCTCATGACAGTGGACAAGTGTGTGAAGTTTCAATCCATTCCCATTAGTGGGTACTAAGATACCAGCTTACATAATAGGAATTTAACCAAAAACTCCTAAGTCGAAAAAGGGGCATAATTTTGTAAAATGCGAAGTTGAGTTATTGACCCTTTGCACTGCAAGTCAGATCATGACAGTGAACAAGTGTGTGAAGTTTCAATCCATTCCAATTAGTGAGTACTGAGATACCAGCTTACATACAAAACCTTAACCAAAAAATTCTAAGTCGAAAAAGGGGCATAATTTTGAAAAAAAGCAAAAAAAAGTTATGGGACTTGCTTTGTGCATGTCAGATCATGACAGTGAACAAGTGTGTGAAGTTTCAATCCATTCCAATTAGTGAGTACTGAGATACCAGCTTACATACAAAACCTTAACCAAAAATTTCTAAGTTGAAAAAGGGGCATAATTTTGTAAAAAAGCAAAAAAGAGTTATGGAACCTGTGCAGTGTAGGTCAGTTTATCACAGTGAATAAGTGTGTGAAGTTTCAATCCATTCCCACAAGTGGTTGCTGAGATGCCAGCTTACATACAAAAACTTAACCAAATCGGGACACGGACGCGGATGCGGACGTGGACGCCGACGCATGGGCGAGTCCAATAGCTCTACTATTCTATGAATAATCAAGCTAAAAAGATACTGACTGAATGGCGAACAGTGCAGATCATGATCAGACTGCACTGGTAGCAAAGGCAGAATCACTTGCCGTCAACAGGTCAAAGGTTAATTTCACGGGCATAAAATTGGGTGGTTTTGACAAAAAGGCTATTTCATGGAGATATGAATTTGTAGATTTTAACTTTTGAATATTAAATAATTGGGAATTGACTTTCTTCTTTGAGATTTAAATTTGTACAATGACACAGCCACAAAAATTAATCCTTACAAATACCAATGATTTTACTGTAGTTCAGGCTAGCTGGGAAAGGGTGTTTCATCGCGATACTAATACTTCACAAATATAAATATTATGAGATGAACGGTCAGACAGACAAACAGATAAAGGTATATAATAGCAAATGATAGTTATATACCCATGTCTTTTCTGGTCCATTTGGATGTAGAATGGCTTGTGGTTCATCACTGAGTAGTCCAAGCTTCAACAATCCCTTTGCAACATTTGAGAATCCCTTCAAGATAAACAAGAAATACCAATGGTTATTATTGTACAATTGTTCAGATTCTGCAATTTTTCTTGAAATTAAATAATGTATCAACCTGTTTGTTAGGTTTAACGTAGCACCAAAACAATTATAGGTCATATGGCTACTTTCCAGCTTTGATGGTGCAGGAAGACCCCAGGTGCCCCTCCGTGCATTATTTCATCACAAGTGGGCACCTGGGTAAAACCCCCGACATTCCGCAAGCCAGCTGGATGACTTCCTCTCATGAAGAATTCAACGCCCCGAGTGAGGCTCGAACCCACATCGGTGAGGGGCAAGTGATTCGAAGTCAGTGACCTTAACCATTCGGTCACAGAGACCCCTGTATCAACCTGATTTCTGTACCAACACAGTGCATTAATTGCTGCAATCAACTTTGACAATGGGTCAGTTTTGACTACAATTCTGTCTGGAATTTTAATATTACCTGTTTCGATGCTTTAATAAGAAAGGGATCTGTTTTAAAACTAGAAAAGCTAAATAAGTTTTACTTTATTTCTCTTTTTCCTGACTAAAACATTATCTGACAACTAAAATCATGTAAACTGATACCTTGTATCTGATGGTTCCCCTTATACAAGTATGAGCATTATCTATACCATACTCTGAAGTGTACTTTGTTGAGTCCCTGTTAGGGAAGCCCTCAATGTTGAACCCTGGCATGAAGGTCAACTCTTCTACAGCATCCAACAGACCACCATTTCCTGCTATCTCTACAACCTGTTGTCATAGAAACATTATTTGACAGATAAAGCAGGAATATATGATTAAAGGAGAGCATAACCATCACAGGCAGCTGCTTATAAAGGTATCAAATGTGGTGCATGACTTTTTAGCTCGATTATTAGAAAATTGTGAGAGCTACTCAATCGATTCAGGCACCATCACGTCATACTATGATCAAAGTTTGCATGCAAGTTCATTTCTCTGTAACCATTGAATGTTTTGAATTGAAAAAGCTTCCTAGTCATCAAACCTAATGAAATTACAAAGTAAGATAACTTTTGGTTCAATTTAATACAAATTACGGCCCTTTTTCAACTCTGAAAATTCAGTTAAAGTTTTAAAATTGAAAGTTCACACAAGACATCCTTCTCACCAAACATACTCACACAAGTTAGAGAACTCTTGGTAAAAGTGGTTCAAACATATTCAAATTCTAGTGCTTATTTGACTTAGAAAATATGGTGGCAATGTTCTGCAAGCAAGTTATTATCACTGCCAAATAAAGTTTTGATTTGTAATAAATAGTAATAAAATAAATTACAAACGTAAGTTTTGCCAAGTTATGGCCCTTTTTAAACTTTACAGACAGGTGTTGTGTAAGATTTGACACTTGATCAAAGATATAAAATATCTTATGTTAAACACAAATACAGTCAAACCTGTATTAAGCAGCCAGCCACGAGAGTGGCACAATTTGGCTGCTTAAGGCAGGTGCCTGCTTAAGACATGTTAAACATAATTGAGCCGTGCCATGAGAAAACCAACAGTGGCTTTGCGACCAGCATGGATCCAGACCAGCCTGCGCATCTGCGCAGTCTGGTCAGGATCCATGCTGTTCGCTTTCAAAGCCTATAGGAATTACAGATACTGTTAGCGAACAGCATGGATCCTGACCAGACTGCGCAGATGCACAGGCTGGTCTGGATCCATGCTGGTCGCAAAGCCACTATGCTGGTTTTCTCATGGCATGGCTAAAGTTAATTTGGGCAGTTAGCAGACTGGTTTCTTGAGGCAAGTGGCCGCTTGATAAAGGTGGTCACAAAGGCAGGTTCATCTGTATGACATGTTGAAACATTAACTCAGTGTTACATGAAAAGAGATAACAAAGAAGATTATTTTAACTTAATTCACTTGTCTATCTTCCAGCTAAACTGGCACGTAAGAACCCCTATTAGCCTGTCAACATCTTATTGGAGGGGAAAACAGGCAAATTCTAATTCAAAATTAAAGCTTTTTATATATCTTGCTAAAGCAACTGAGAACAGGACTCCGTCTTACCTTGCCATTCTGTAAAAACTTGGCACCATTCAAACAATTCATCAATACACCTCTTGGGAACCAGCTGTAGGTGGGAGAAATAAGGTAACATTGACTTAGTTATACACTGCTTGTACCTGAATGTCAGTTTGTAACATTGAGTCAGTCACAATTTACATGTGTCTATAGGAAGTATAATGTAACACTAATTACTCTGTATCTTGATGACATACACTCATTACCAGAATGTCATAACATCATTGACTACATCATATTTCACACAAGTGTCATGTTGTAACATTCACTCACTCATGTTATTCCTGAATATCATACTATCACTACAGCTGAACTAGAACTGTCACAGGAGTGACTTATACCCCAACAATACGGTCTTGTCACAGAAGAATGGCAACCATAAGAAATTTTAAAAATACTTAGAATACTATAAAACGTAAAAAATCTTAATACCTAAAAAATTTTTTTTTACTCATCTTTGGAGTACTTCATCCTGGGCTTCCGCAGCACATATAAGTAATACTAGTATATGTGCCCAGGATGAGGGATGAGGTAAATATAACAAGAGGGCCATGAAAACCCTGTATCGCTCACCTGACCTATTGACCTAAACATCATCAAGATTAACATTCTGATCAAGTTTCATAAAGATATGGTCATAAATATGATCTCTAAAGTGTTAACTAGCTTTTCCTTTGATTTGACCCGGTGCCCTAGTTTCTGACCCAAAATGGCCCAGATTCAAACTTGACCTAAAGATCATTAAGATTTACATTCTGACCAAGTTTCATGAAGATACAGTCATAAATGTGGCCTCTAGAGTGTTAACAAGCTTTTCCTTTAATTTAACCTGGTGACCTAGTTTTTGATCCTACATGACACAGATTCAAACTGGACCTTGAGACCATCAAGATTAACATTCTGACCAAGATGCATGAAGATACAGTCATAAATGTGGCCTCTACAGTGTTAACAAGCTTTTCCTTTGATCTGACCTGGTGACCTAGTTTTTAACCCCAGATAGTCCAATATCGAACTTGTCCAAGATTTTATTGAGTATAACATTCTGACCAAGTTTCATTAAGGTCTGGCCAAAACTGTGACCTCTAGAGTGTTAACTAGCTTTTCCTTTGATTTGACCTGGTGACCAGGTTTTTGACCCCAGATGACTCAATACCAAACTCGTCCAAGATTTTATTGAGGGTAATATTCTGACCAAGTTTCAGTAAGATTGGGCCAAAGTTGTGACCTTTAGAGTGTTAACAAGCTTTTCCTTTGATTTGACCTGGTGACCTAGTTTTTGACCACAGATGACTCAATATCAAACTTGTCCAAGATTTTATTGAGGGTAACTTTCTGACCAAGTTTCAGTAAGATTGGGCAAAAATTGTGACCTCTAGAGTGTTAACAAGCCTTTCCTTTGATTTGACCTGGTGACCTAGTTTTTGACCCCAGATGACCCAATATCAAACTCATCCAAGATTTTACCGAGAGTAACATTTTGACCAAGTTTAATTAAGATTGGGCCAAAATTGTGACCTCTAGAGTGTTAACAAGCTTTTCCTTTGATTTGACCTGGTGACCAGGTTTTTGACCCCAGATGAACCAATATCGAACTCGTCCAAGATTTTATTGAGGGTAACATTCTGACCAAGTTTCATAAAGATTGGGCCAAAACTGTGACCTCTAGAGTGTTAACAAGCTTTTCCTTTAATTTGACCTGGTGACCTAGTTTTTGACCCCAGATGACCCAATATTGAACTTGTCCAAGATTTTATTGCGGGTAACATTCTGACCAAGTTTCATTAAGATTGGGCCAAAATTGTGACCTCTAGAGTGTTAACAGTCAAATATTTGACGACGGACGACGGATGACTGACAGACGGACAACGGACATGACGGACACAGGATGATCACAAAAGCTCATCTTTGAGCACTTTGTGCTCAGGTGAGCTAAAAATCTCTAATATTAGAGATCAGAAGATTACCCAATCAGAATGATTAATAGTGAAAATGCATCAAAATTAACCTTAAATTCTAAGTAAAAGGGGGCATAATTCATGAAAATTGGTGTCAGAGTTATGCACCTTGTGTCAGATGATGTGGGTGATAAGGTGGAACATCTATTTTAAGTTTGAATCAAATCCGTTTAGTAATAACTGAGAAAAAGTGAAAATGCATCAAAATTAACCTTAAATTCTAAGTAAAAGGGGGCATAATTCATGAAAAATTAGTGTCAGAGTTATGCACCTTGTGTCACATGATGCAGGTGATAAGGTGGAACATCTGTTTTAAGTTTGAACCAAATCCATATAGTAATAACTGAGATAATAGATTTTGTGACGGGACGCGACAAAACTGACTCCTATATAGTCCCCCACCCCCCACAAAACATGTTTGATGGGGTATAAAAAGTGTTTGTTTCTTATTTTATGTACTATTTGTGCTGAGATGACAATTTATTTAACACTGTCATACTTTACTGAAATGACATAATGTAACTTAATAACCCGAATGTCAATTTTGAAATGCACACTGTTATTTGTAAACAACATTGTCAACTCAGTGAAAACTGTGTTTATATGTTTCTCCATTTGTGCTGACAACATACCTGAATTTGTATCTCAATGGCGTGGCTGAATCCTCAGGTGCTGGCAATCCACCACAGTGTGACACGTAGGATGTGATCTTATAATAACAAAATAAAATTTCTTTTAACAGTTTTATGTGATTTGTATTTTGAAAACAATACAACACTTCAGGTAGCAAAAGCTCAGTAATTTCAAAGCTAAGCAAAAACTGTTGTGTTTCTAAATATGCACCTATCTGAAAACTGCTTGGACTTAAAGCAACTGATTTTTTTTCTACATTCTAATTGAAAGGCACTTAGCTCTTGTTACTTACTATTCAATCCATAGAAGTACAACTTAACTATCAAAAGAACTATGTTCAAAAGTAAAAAATCTGAATTTTGAGTATTTATGGCCTTACAGGAGGCCGATAGAGTATGATGCCCATGACTTAAAATGTTTTTTCTTCCTCTCTTTTAAATTCAGAGACAAAATTAATTATGCAAGTATCAAGTATAAAAATTATCACTGTTCTGGGGTGTAGCTGATCCAGGGCATGCTCCCCAAAGAAATCTTTTGTCTAAAAAGTGTGTTGGAGCATTTTCCGGCACATCAAGGACCAAAAACAATTATAAACATAATTTCTAAAAATTGTGTACAAGCTCAGGCATACAGCCCTTACACAGAGCTATGCTAATGCAGTTGAACTGGGAGAAGCCTGCAAGCTACATAAGTGAGTGTAATTACAAAATGCTAACACAGCTGGATTTTTTTTGTGTGCAAATTGGTAGGATCCTGGAAGCTAAATAAGTAGCATGGCTACAAAATGCTATTCAGAATCTGAGATTTACCGTCTTCAGAGGCCCTTGGTTCAAGTTCTACGTATTGAAAACACTTGAAACTAGAAAATCTTCTGTAAAAAAGCGCATGTCTCTCCCAATGCAAAGTCCTATAGGCAAGAAGTCAATAGGGGTCAGGAGCGAAAGTCAAAGAGACACTGATGGTTGGCTGCAATAGGGATCATCTACTTGGCATGTCCAGTCATCCCGCTAAATTTCAACACTCTTGGCCTAGTGGTTCTCAAGTCACTGTTCAGGCTCCTGTGACCTTGACCTTTGATCAAGTGACCTCAAAATAAATAGGGGTCATCTACTCTGCATGTCCAATCATCCTATTAAGTTTCAACATTGTAGGTCAAGTGGTTCTCAAGTTATTTCCAAAAAATGATTTTACATGAACAGGCCACTGTGACCTTGACCTTAAATTGACTGACTCCAAAATCAATAGGGGTCATCTACTATGCATGTTCAATCATCCTATGAAGTTTCAACATTCTGGGTCAAGTGGTTCTCAAGTTATTGATCGGAACTGGTTATCAATGTTCAGGCCCCTGTGACCTTGACCTTTAACGGAGTGACCCAAAAACAATTGGGGTCATTTACTCTGTATGAACAATCATCCTATGAAGTTTCAACATTCTGGGTCGAGAGGTTCTCAAGTTATTGATTGGAAATGGTTTTCCATGTTCAGGCCCCTGTGGCCTTGACCTTTAACAAAGTGACCCCAAAATCGTTAGGGGTCATCTACTCTGCATGACCAATCATCCTATGAAGTTTCAACATTCTGGGTCAAGTGGTTCTCAAGTTACTGACCGGAAATGGTTTTCAATGTTCAGGCCCCTGTGGCCTTGACCTTTCACAGAGTGACCCCAAAATCATTAGGGGTCATCTACTCTGCATGACCAATCATCCTATTAAGTTTCAACATTCTGGGTCAAGTGGTTCTCAAGTTACTGACCGGAAATGGTTTTCAATGTTCAGGCCCCTGTGACCTTGACCTTTAATGGAGTGACCCCAAAATCGATAGGGGTCATCTACTTTGCATGTACAATCATCCTATGAAGTTTCAACATTCTGGGTGAAGTGGTTCTCCAGTTATTGATCGGAAATGGTTTTCAATGTTCAGGTCCCTGTGACCTTGACCTTTGATGGAGTGACCCCAAAATCAATAGGGGTCATCTACTCTTCATGACCAATCATCCTATGAAGTTTCAATATTCTGGGTCAAGTGGTTCTCTAGTTATTGATCGGAAATGGTTTTCAATGTTCAGGCCCCTGTGACCTTGACCTTTGAAGGAGTGACCCCAAAATCAATAGGGGTCATCTATTCTTCATGACCAATCATCCTATGAAGTTTCAACATTCTGGGTCAAGTGGTTCTCTAGTTATTGATCGGAAATGGTTTTCAATGTTCAGGCCCCTGTGACCTTGACCTTTGACGGAGTGACCCCAAAATCAATAGGGGTCATCTACTCTTCATGACCAATCACCCTATGAAGTTTCAACATTCTGGGTCAAGTGGTTCTCTAGTTATTGATCGGAAATGGTTTTCAATGTTCAGGCCCCTGTGACCTTGACCTTTGACGGAGTGACCCCAAAATCAATAGGGGTCATCTACTCTTCATGACCAATCATCCTATGAAGTTTCAACATTCTGGGTCAAGTGGTTCTCTAGTTATTGATCGGAAATGGTTTTCAATGTTCAGGCCCCTGTGACCTTGACCTTTGACAGAGTGACCCCAAAAACAATAGGGGTCGTCTACTCCAGCAGCCCTACAACCCTATAAAGTTTGAAGGTTCTAGGTCAAATGGTTCTCTAGTTATTGCTCGGAAATGAAGTGTGACGTACGGACGGACGGACGGACAGGGCAAAAACAATATGTCTCCTGGGGGAGACATAATTTATCATCCAAACTGTTGGGAAATACAGTAACATTTTTATGCAAAAAATACATGGAGTAAAATGAGTGTCTTATGTTTGTCAGTCTTGTTTTCCTAATACCGGTAGGTACTATAAGTTAGTAAATATTTGAACCAGACAAAAATGTTTAGTATTTACCTTTCCCCCAGCATGCTTTACTTCATCAAAACATTCCATTGCCAACATGTGATCAATGCCTGGATCAACCCCCACCTCATTCACTATAGTCACATTGGCATCCACAGCACTGTAAACAATAATCATTTGGACAGTCATTCTAATGATACATTGGTTCTAATCATATAAAGGTATCTGGGCATTTCTAAGTTAGAGTCTTTCAGACCGTCAATGTATATCTTGTAATCTAGAAAAAAGTTAAAACTCCTACATAGAAATGCAACATTTAATGTAGTGGACCCACAAAGACACTCCACAATTTCCGTATGATTATGTACGATCATTATGCAATTCGGCATTCTCAAGATGTAAATGTAGCTGAATGCACACACAACTTTCTGTAAATAAACAGAGAATATCAAACTGCATATTTGCTAAATGTCATTTCTGGTCCACTAACTTAATCAAAGATATCATCGGAAATCCATGACAGGGAGCTTAATCCATTGTATACATCCAATTTTTTTATTTATTTATTTGGGTTTTACGGCACACCAACA
Organism: Mercenaria mercenaria; assembly: GCF_021730395.1. Lineage (NCBI taxonomy): Eukaryota > Metazoa > Mollusca > Bivalvia > Venerida > Veneridae > Mercenaria > Mercenaria mercenaria. The sequence goes on from NC_069373.1 coordinate 66,402,016, forward strand.
CAGTATAGGTTATATGGTGCCAAACAGGACTACAAATTTTGGTTTCATATCTCATTTACATCAAAATAAAAACATGAGGTATGGAATCAAATTTGCATACCTGCTGGAATCACAGAGTTACTGCAAAACCAAGTGTTAAGACCCTATTAGTCACCTCTTATGATCATGCAAGGGTAAGGCAGTGGTTCCAATTCTTTTCATACACAGATTGTCCCAGAACCACATGGGGCAATAAGAGATATAATTTGAAAGTCTGATGGACACAATCTTTCTACTAGGGTCTGCCCATGAAAATCAGGTTGCTAATCAATGTATGACAGTTGAAACTGAATTAACATGACATGGACTATCTTTAAAAGTATTGAAAAAGGAGGAGTTCTCACTCTACATCTCTGCTCGAATTTTTCAGCATCATTACCAGTAGTCTCTTAAGAAGACCGCTATTTATGTCTGTCAAGTTGGAAACAGCGCATTAAGGTAGTTCTGCGCATTTGGATCGAATTTTTTTCTACAATGTAGAATTTGATTAAACTCTGATTTTCAAAATTTCAGATTATACCTAGAAAATTCAGCAAATAAAGATATTAGGGCCGTGTGCTTGATTTTCTGCTAAACTGATTTGAAAAATTTGGACCTCACGCAATTTTTCACAAGGGAAGTCTAAGGGAAAATAGCAACTTTCATAACATTTTCCCGAATAGGAAAATTTTTCACAATGTAGATTTTAATTAAACTTCTCACAGCCGTAAATAAACATATGACCTATAATATAGTGAAACAAGAGCACCGCCTTGCGGGTGCTGACGCTCATCTGATTTTTTTTGTATAATAGAAATATCGTCCTACCCATGATTTTCTAAGTCTAAAAAGGGCCATCATTCTTGCAAAAAGCAGAATAGAGTTGTTTCTTGACGTACAGCGTCCGCTTATGATGGTGAAAAACTGTTGCAAGTTTTAAAGCAATAGCTTTGATAGTTTATGAGAAAAGCTGACTTAAACATAATACTCAACCAAGACAACTGATTTTCTAAGACCAAAAGTGCAATAATTATTGCAAAAAGCAGGATGGAGTTATGTTTCTTGAAGTACAGGGTCAGCTTATGATGGTGAACAAGTGTTGCAAGTTTCAAAGCAATAGCTTTGATAGTTTAAGAGAAAAAGTTGACCTAAACATAAAACTTAACCAAGAAATCTGATATTTTCTAAGTCCAAAAGGGGCCATAAATCTTGCAAAAAGCAGGACAGAGTTATGTTTCTTGCTGTACAGGGTCAGCTTATGATGGTGAACAAGTGTTGCAAGTTTTAAAGCAATAGCTTTGATAGTTTAGGAGAAAAGCTGACCTAAACATAAAACTTAACCAAGAAAACTGATTTTCTAAGTCCAAAAGGGGCCATAAATCTTGCAAAAAGCAGGATGGAGTTATGTTTCTTGCTGTACAGGGTCAGCTTATGATGGTGAACAAGAGTTGCAAGTTTCAAAGCAATAGCTTTGATAGTTTAGGAGATAAGCTGACCTAAACATAAAACTTAACCAGGCAACGCCGACGCCGACACCGATCAAGTGATGACAGTAACTCATTTTTTTTTCAAAAAATCAGATGAGCTAATAAAATGTATAGGTCCTTGTGCTTATTTCTGAGATATCTGGCCATGATTAAAGTGAACCGCCAATTTGAAGCTAATTTTAAGACATTATTTTGAATTATTTAATGTGTCAGATGTTTTGATATCATATTTAACTTTAGAAAGATTGAGACTGTTATGATTTAATAAATTTTATTCACAGGTTGCCTTTTATTCATAAACTGATTTTCATTTCCGTACGCCGAATCCAGGCTTTATTCTACGTTTTCCAGATAATGACGTTACGCCATCACTTCCAGTTTATCAAATGTGCAGAACTACCTTAAAAGGAATTTTAAAGTGCTCTGCAACACATTTCCATATTGTTTTGGTGCATATTATGTGGGCTGAAACTGCATAACAATTAAGAATATTGCTTTTTAATGTTAAAATCTGACAAAATTTTAGTTTCTTGCTTTTTCTAAATAGCAAATACATGGGAAAGCATGTAGTATCAATTCAAATAATTACATAATTTATGGTAATTTTCATCTGGTGTCTCATTTTAATTAACACAAATTTAATACAAATATCATGAGAAGGTAAAACAATTTTACATACGCTTGATGTAATTCCTTCATTGCTGGTGTTACGTAACTTGCAGTGACCATATTTTTGCCATGTTTAATACATGACTTGGCAACTTCTGGATGCATTGTGTATGGCAACAGACTGACAACAACATCATATTCTGGTACCAGTTTGTCAACTTCCTCTGGATGACGTGTCACATCGAACATCTGATATTCAACATCTGGACATCGTGACTCAATTCTCTCTAGCTCCTCTTTCAACTGGGAAACTTTGAAGATAAATATAATATTTGTTATAACATATTTAATTATGTTCAATCTCTGCACACTTATAATAGGACCTGAGGTGTCACTATTTTTCTACATTGACATGCATACATTGTATCGGTGTGTGATGTCATCTGTAACATAATTTTTGGTGTGTGTTGTTGTGTGTTGTTGTTGCTATCAGATTTCAGTAACAACATTATTCTATAGAGTAGATACATAATTATGTAACTGAAAGATTATTATCATTTCATCAAAAAATATGTGCTGATTATTTCGCAAAATGCATTCTTATAAAAATTTTGAAATCTGCATTTTGGTAAAGTAGCCCTACAATGCACGAAGTGAGTTGAATGAAGTAAAATTTGTTATTTTTTTGTGTTAGAATTAAGTTTCATACCAATATCAGATTGTTTGAATGATCCGAATATTTTTGACAGAAGGCTATCAAAAAAATTTTCAGTGAATATTTTTTAAAATCCAGTCAGCAGTTTCTCAAGAAGATACTAACATTATGCATTTGAACACTCTTGTAAAGAGAGTCACCAAAGTAAGATTTCTGCTTCAGAAGACAATGCAAAAATGGAAAGTCACAAAATGTTAGAAAATTTGTCAAAGTAAAGGCACTCACTTGATATGCCGATCAGATAAGTCAGTATCAATTATCAAAATTACTTTTCATCTATACTTTAATGCCTATTAAAAGTTTTAAACAGCCTGGTTATTAATGTTGACATTCATGAGTTTACAAATGAACTCTCCACAAGTCTTTGGGAATGTGGCTAAAATTACCGGATTTAAATAAAAAATACTTCGCTAAGTATGTTGTTTCATATTAAAAACATTAGAAGCTGTATCAACTTGAAAATTAACTCTTTTGAACAAAGTACCTCCCACATGTGCCCTATGTTTATAACATTAACCTTTACCCGGCTAAATTTCTAAAATGGACTGGTCCATCATTCAATTTTGGCAGTACAGATTGTTTACCAAAGGGGTGTTCACTGAAAATTACTGACAGAAGAGCAAACAGTGCAGACCATGATCAGCTTGCATGGATGTGCAGGCTGATCTTGGTCTGCACTGGTCGCAAAGGCAATATCACTTGCCACCAGAAGGCTAAAGGTTAAATTAAAAGTTCATTTCCTGTCTTGCAGTCAACAGAGGAGATCTTCATCATATGTGACTTCATAATCACATCAAATTTAATCTTTAGCCTACTGGCGGCAAGTGATTTTGCCTTTGTGACCAGTGCAGACCAAGATCAGCCGGCACAGCCTACTGACGGCAAGTGATTTTGCCTTTGCAACCAGTGCAGACCAAGATCAGCCTGCACAGCCTGCTGGCAGCAAGTTACTTTGCCTTTGCCACCAGTGCAGACCAAGATCAGCCTGCACAACCTGCTGGTGGCAAGTGATTTTGCCTTTGCGACCAGTGCAGACCAAGATCAGCCGGCACAGCCTACTGACGGCAAGTGATTTTGCCTTTGCAACCAGTGCAGACCAAGATCAGCCTGCACAGCCTGCTGGCAGCAAGTGACTTTGCCTTTGCCACCAGTGCAGACCAAGATCAGCCTGCACAACCTGCTGGTGGCAAGTGATTTTGCCTTTGCAACCAGTGCAGACCAAAATCAGCCTGCACAGTTTACTATTCAGTCTGTAAATTTTCAGTGAACATCCTTTCAATTAATAAATGGTACTGCCCAAATTGAATGACAGACCAATCCATTTTAGAAATTTAGCAGGGTACAGGTTAAAGCAGAATCAAAAACACATTTTACTGCTAAATCATTCGCTTCATGCAAAACTTTTGTTACCGTAATAAATCCATGTTCATTTTCTGATCAAACAATTTACTTCTAATATTCTCTGTAAATGTTGGCACAGCACTAAAGAATGTTGTGCTATTTAGAGCATTTCTGATATGTATCAGAAACAGTGTGGTATGGTCATGTAATTCACAGAAACATGTGTTTTTATGACTTTCATGCAACAATTCATGTTAGAGTTATCATTTGCAATCACTTATACTTAAAAGGGTTTTTTCCCTTATATTTTTAAGATATCTCACTGGTCAAACTAAAAAAATAATAATTAAATACAGGCTTTACAATCACTAATCACATTGTTTTACAAAATTAAGGAAATTACAATAAAACACAGATGGCTTGAGCACCTGCACTCAATCGAGCAATACATTTTATCCACAGGTTTTTTCCTTACTTTTTCTATGTTTTCTATATTTTTTATCATTGAAAATGCTGGCTCATTAGAGCATCTTACTCATCCCCTTGTGACCTTGAGCATCAGTGTTTAACTGTATTAAGATATCTTGTTTACAAAGCATGCTACTGTAAGAGTGAAAACTTCAATAAATATAAAGCAGTGTAAGCAAAGACAGGTCACAGACATGACCTTATCTAATTAAAGAAGTCCTGTATTCTTATTATATACATATATTAAATTGATATAATTCAGATATGTTAAGCTTTTACTTATTGTGTTTAACAAATAAAAACTGTAAATATTTTTTAACCTTTGCCCTGCTAAATTTATAAAATTAACTGGTCTATCATTCAATTTGGACAGTAACAAAGGGGTGTTCACTGAAAATTTACTGAATGAACAGCGAACAGTGCAGACCATGATTAGCTATCACTAATAGGAGTTAGGAACCACTTCGAATTAACCAGTAAATATAAATCAGTGAGCCAGTCAGACATTGGAAGATTTTCCTATCATAATTAACATGTAGAAAAAACCTTTGAAGGTCTTATGACACATGAGCAATTACTAATTATTTTTCTGTGTAACATGAACATAACAGCTTGCTCATTTGTCTGATCTAAGCTTTACAACTTTCACCTTTAGCCTGCTGGCAGCAAATAATTCTGTCTTTGAGACCAGTTCAGTCCAAGACAACCCTGCACAGACTCATCTTGGTCTGCACTGTTTGCTCTTCAGTCAGTAAATTTTTCAGTGAACACCCCTTCAAATAATAAATGGTACAGCCCAAATTGAATCTTCTTCTTCTTCTTCTCGTATGTGCACTAGTCACAGCAATGCCCAAATTGAATGACTGACCAGTGACTGAGTCCATTTTAGAAATTTAGCAGGGTAAAGGTTAATACCAATCAAATAATTCCAATTCCATACTATTGTAGGTTTGGCAACTTTTGCATAGGCTTTACTTAGCCATTTCAAGGTTTTGCTGACTTATTCAAAGGTGCTAAGAATTTGCAAAATGCGAGTGCTTGTGTTTTAGGTTCCACAAATATTTTGAACTTGCAAGTGAATACCCGTGCAGAAATATTTTCCTGTTCTCAGGAAATCCCAGGATTATCCTGGGATATCCTGAGATTCTTTTAGTAAGGCTGCATATAAGTCTTGAGGACAGGACTTTAACACTAAAAGACAGGACTTTTGATAGAAATTGTCCTGTTCTCAGGAAAAAGACAGGACTTTTGATAGAAATTGTCCTGTTCACAGGAAAAAGACAGGACTTTCTATGGAAATTGTCCTGTTCACAGGAAAAAGACAGGACTTTTTCTAAAAGATACAGTTTGAAAGATGGTAATTAATTTGAAACATGATCTTGTAATGGTCTAGTAAGTTAATTACATCCTGGTGTTGAAGACCCATGTTTTGTATCATTAAGCACTTGTGCTGTGGTGTTGTTGGAGTAACAGGAATATAATTATTCTATATTTGTGGTAAGTTAGCAAATTATTTCTGTATTAAACTTTTAGAAATAATACTAAATATATACCTTCATTTAATGATTTTACATAACAATACCAGTAAGTTATTTAGAAAAGTATTTTTCTTTAAAATCAATCAGAGTGTTAAAGAGCGAAATATGTTAGTACTGTTTAGATTATCTGTACATGTTTGATCAAAGGCAGTTTCACTCTTAAAAGTAAACAGATCAGAGAATGATAAGAGCTTTTTGCTCAATATGAAGCTCATAATTTGATGTTTCTAGACTAAATATTACACCTAGTGTTTTTGCCATGTATGCACATATTTGAACTGATAAATTGATATTTCTGCTATGACAGGTTGTATGTTTCAATGTACATGATGTATACTTTTTAACTAGAAAATATTTTTTAATATTTTTTTTTTTGATAATCCTTAATTATTATTCTTACTGTAAATACAATTGAAATTTAACATTCATTCAATTTGTTAACTGTATTTCCCGCCAAAGAGAATTTCAAATCATGTTTACAAGGTATTCAATTACATGTCCTGGAAACTTTCCTGAAGACAGGACAATTGTCCTGAGATTTCCTGACAACAGGAATTCCTGGGATTTCCTGAAGACAGGACAATTCTCCTGTAATTTCCTGACATCAGGAATTCCTGGGATTTCCTGAAGACAGGACAATTGTCCTGAGATTTCCTGACAACAGGAATTCCTGGGATTTCCTGAAGACAGGACAATTCTCGTGAAATTTCCTGACATTAGGAATTCCTGGGATTTCCTGAAGACAGGACAATTGTCCTGGGATATCCTGACTTCAAGAATTCTCAAGACATTCCTGGAATTTCCTGAGAACAGGACAATATATACTTTTATTTCCTGACATCAGGAAATCCCAGGACATTCCTGGGATTTTCAGGATAGCAGGACAGCATAGGTTTCTTGGTGTTCTGGTGTCCTGTTTTTTTCCTGTTCACAGGAAAATCCTGGGATTGTCCCATTCCCATTTAACGGCGTGAAAAGTCCCAGGACTATCCCAGGAATTCCTGAGATATTTTCAGGACATAATCCCAGGATAGTCCTGGGACTTCCTGGGATAATCCCAGGATTTCCTGTTCCTTTTTCACATGGGAATTGTGTTTATAACCTGTATGTAAGAAATTGTGTTAGTTTCATCAAGCACCAGGCTAATTCATATTTATACAGCAAGATTATCAAGAAGCAGAAAGAATTGTTGTTGAATTAAACAAATTATTACTTTTTGATTGGCTATAAATACATACCCCCTACAACGCATAAATATGAAATAATATTCAACATACTATGAATACTGCAGTTTCTGGGCAGACTGCCACATCCCTATATTTTTATATATTCAGAAATTAAACTGAACATATATAGAATATCTTTCATGAGTGAACACCAGATGCAATATTGTCATGAGTGAAACTGTTAGAAATGATGTTCATGAGTGAAATATATTTGATCTTATATGAAATTATGAAAAAAATATATTTGATATTTTTCACTGTGAAAATACAAAATAAATTTCACTCTAATATTTTGATAATTTGCTGAAAAACATGTAATAAAGGCTGCTAATGCATATAACCATGGCCAAATGCAGTGCATGCTAGGCATTTAAACTGAGTTTATCCATATGCTAATCTGGCATTAAACTGAATCGTGATGGCTAAAATGTTTAGTATCAGAGATCAAATAATACCAAATAGGATTAAATTTTCCATTCTGTATATTTGATTGACGTGACATATTGATTTACATTTTGTTTCCCTGTGTGCTTAAAAAACATCCCTTTATCACATTAAGACCGATTGACCAATTGTCAAGAAAATACAATATACCAGATTAAGATCAAGGTCAAATCTGCATCAAAAGTGGGCTTAACCTGCAACTACTATATAGGAAATATGTACAAAGGCCTGATTAAATGAGCTAAGCTTTCACTTAATTTTTACTGTATCTCTAAAAAAATTTTACTATTGGTGGCAATCTTGGAAAAATGCTTTCGGAATTAATTCAAAACTCCCAGTAGCAGTTTACATGTTCAAAATACATAAAGGGTACATTTCGATATGCAAAGAACTTTAATTTATAACCAGCAAGTGCATATCTTTTGCTTTTTTGATAATAAACAAGTAGATCCTTAACCCTTTCCCACATCGATACGTTTATCACCGTATCTATCGATTACCAAACAGAAACGTATTGACCCGTGTCTATCGGTTCCCCGATAGAAACGTATTATACCGATTAACGGCCATTTGAACAGAATCGTTTTATCCCGTGTCTCATAATCAATCGCTTTATTTTCGTTCTTTTCCTAAAGAAACAAATTCCGGATGTTTACTAACTCAAAATATGGGATTTCGTCATCATTATTTACATAAAAGATCATGTGGTTACTATTTAAATTTATCGAGTACTTTGCAAAGAAAGACACCGGGGTTTTTTCCTACATGTGCATGACGCTACGTCATGGAAAATTACTGAGAAAACTGCTTGCAACTAGCCATTTCGCGGGACTTTCCTCGTTCTAAAAATAACAACCATTTAACATCAAAGTATTTTTAAATGTGTTAGGTCAGGAAGGTCACATGTGATACATGCAGATTTCCCCTAAACAACAATTTGTGTATACGATGGCTTGGAATTTATGGCCTTACATAACGGGAAGTGTTAATCAAAACAGAAGGACCGCGGCTTTCAAATATTTTATGACACCCAAAGAGTTAATTGCAGCGGAAGTCACCCGTGATGTACCGACGTTTGATCATCAAAATATTACGTAATATTATCTTAAAAATATTTTAATTTTAAGCACAAGAATACTGTAGTCGGTTACGAGTCTCGATCTCGGCGATCTTTTTGCACTTTCAGAAATTTTACAATCCGTTATTTTTGTAGTGTTATTCAGTTTGATGGTTGTTTTTTATATAAATACTTACCGATTCCGATTCGGAAGATAAGTCTTATATAAATCAAACTTTCAAATATCAAAATGAAATTGTATATGAATTTCAATGTGAAAGTAATCCAAAACAGAATTCTATGCCTAAAAATATATATTCCCATACTTTAACACTTTGTATCTTCGAAACTCAAAGAGAAACTACAATAAATTTTGTATCATCGGAAAGAGAATTTAAATTGCTATAAACTTTATATTGACAATAATAATGTCAAACTTACAGAAAATATTAAAATAATGACATTTTTAACATAAGTGTGTGTAATCACAAAATAATGCCAACACCTCTGTTCAGATAAGACAGTCACCTTTATCAGCCATATACCGATTATTGATTATTGATTATCACTTAGGCCTCACCAAATTAAAAAGTTGTTCATCGGATTTGCCGCTCGTATATTTTCAGAAACACAAAAAAAATATTTTTTTTTGTTTTTGGCTTGCGCTCGCCCCATTGAAAAAAATCAATCCAAAATTTTTTGCTGCGCTACTTTTTACGGACATAAAAGTGTATAAATGCTTATAATTTCAGTCCTAGATTGTTCTCAAATGGATTTTAATCAAAATAAATACATACTACGCACACATCGTCTATAATAAATCATAACATTTATATTTAGTTGCATTAAAGTTGTTTCCCCTTTATGCAATTACGCCATTTTCTTCAAATGTTTACCAAATTACATGCTACAAAAAATCGATTTATTTCATTGAAAACTGGATGAAGAAAAACATACTAATTTATTTGATAACATCAATCTACATTATTTTGGTAAGGGTAAATACTTATTGATGCATGTCACTTATCTGTTTTCTGTTTTTCCTTGCCAAATGATCAGCATTTGCATACGAAAGTTGATGGGATACGGAATTTACATTATGAGTTGTTTTCAGAACAGTTTCGATTTTCAAATTTTCCAATCATTTAGTAGACTAATGTTAATGCACGTTAATCTCCATTTTAGACTTTAATTGAGACTTTGTTTCAACAAATTTAATATGTTATGAAAGTTTAAAGTTAGAAAAAGAGCTGTACATAAGACATCATGCTCGACTTTTCTGAATCAGAGCTTTGCCAGTAAAAGGGGCATAATAGCCAGAAGCTTTGAAAGTACAGAGCTACTGGTCATTATATAAAACTTAATTAAAAATATTCTATGTTAAAAAGGGGTTTAACTCTGTCTAGATTCAGACTTAAGAATATTGTTTCTCCAGGTGTAGACTTTGACAGTAAATAACTGTTCTAAGTTTCAAATCAGAAGCTTTAATAGATGTAGTAACACTCGCATAGATATTTGATGTATCAAAAACTTTGTAAAGTCAGCTAAGAATGCTACATCAAGTCACATATGTGTGATAAGTATGGTGTAAGGTTATGCATTGTTGTTTATTACATATTTTCTAACAGCATTTTCAAAAGCATGCATTATTTGATTACAGTGTACTGTATGACAATGTTATTACCTTTTTTTCATGAGTTCGCTTTGTTGTGCGTCTGCAGGTCAGATTTTCTCAATCCCTGGGGACTTACTTTTTAATTTAAAAGGGCTATACATTCTATTTCAAGGTTTTATTAGTCAGTCGAGAGCCAAATGAAGACAAATATATTTCTTCGCTCTTCGCTCGCTCCTGATTTTCTCAAAAACCTAAAAAAATATTTAAATTATTTTTTCGCTCGCCGCCTCAATTTTTTCAGAAAAAAATCCGATGAACAAGTTATCAATTTGGTGTGGCCTTATCAGTGTTATGTAAAAGAGGTTACTTTGGCTTCTGTTCTGTGTGGTAAAGGGTTAACCACAATATTCTTTACAATTTAATCACCAAAACTCAATAACTGTAGGTTCAGCAATTTTTTTGGTGTCAACTTTCTGTCCTAATTTAATAGTCAGTGGCTTTGTTTGTGTTGTTAGTCTTTGCAACTCATAAATGTCATGCTTTTGTAACAAAGTGCTGAATAACATTCATACCTGTTATAAATACAAGCTGCTTTAAATTTGATGATATGATTGGGGAAAAAAACGTCTGGAATAACACCCTTTATTATCATTGCTTTTCATCCTATCTCTGCATACAGTCAAGTTTCACATACTTACCAACAGTAACCTTTACATTACTGTCCCTGCTGAGATACTCCACTGCTGGCCCGGCGACATACCCTGCTCCAAGGATAAGGACCTTCTTCTGTCCTGGGACAACCTTGCTTTTCTTTGATGACCTTTAATAAAAAGAACAATAGAACAACGTGCTCTTGGAGCTTTTCCTACTATTAAAGTTTCCTATGGTAATTCAGCTAAATCTGCACAAAGCTGTACAACCTTGAATCACTCATTTCAAAAAGGAAGCTCACACATAAAATGTTCAAACCAGCAGAAACTTAAATTGTATCCTTTGGACATGGGTGCCCCCACACACTGTGCCATCCGCTAAATAGAAAAGTTTTTAGTACAGACCATCTTCACATGAAGGATGTTCAACTAAAAGTATGACTAAAAAGATCAACTAAAAAACAAAGGTTGTCTAATGACCATAGACAATTATGCTATGAAGTTTCATGGTCATATGCCCAAGCATTCTTAGTCTATTGATCATAAACTATATATATATATTTTTAATATCAAGGTCACTGTGTCCTTAATCTCTGACCTACGGACCTAAAACCAATAAAGGTTGTCTACTGACAACAGACAATCATGCAATGAAGTTTGAAACTATCGAGCTAAAGCAATCTCCAGATATGGATCAAAATATTTTCTTAGTCTCAAGGTCAATATGACCTGAAATACTGACCTTTAAAATGACACAAAAAATCTACTGACGGTCTGACCACAGGCAATCATCCTATGAAGTTTGTCAATAGTAGGCCAACATGTTCTCTAGTTCAGTGCTTTAGTTATTGATCAGAAATCAAACTGTCTACCATCCTACCTACCACAACAATATGCAACTCGGAAGGGTATGGGGCATAACAATACAGACGCAAAATCATTTGAAATTATTGTCACTTTTGAGTGATTCATTTTCATGGATTTTGTGGTTAAGCCAATTCCACTAAATAAGATATCAATAAACAAATACATCCAAAAATAGTCCAACTTATTTTATCCTAATAATTTCCAGTGCAAATAAAATAGCTGTTTTGACATAAACAACAAAATTCTATGTGCACAAAATAAAACACTTGATTAATCAGTAAATAATGATTACTCACAAGCTTTTCTTCCTTAAGGCTGCAATATATTCAAAATTGGGCGTCAACTTTCCATTGGAAGCAATCACAGCCTGACAAGAAAATAAAGACAGTGTACATATTATATCATATATTCTTTTGAAACATGTCCATTGGATTGATCAAATGTGCTGCAATGGTGAGTGCACAAAAAATGATAATGACTCAAAAAATTTATATTGACATGGTCCACTGTAATTTTCATTATGTGATGTCAATTGGTTACTGTGCCTGATTGAATCCTAAATGCCCATGGGCAACATGTCAAGCCCATCAACTGTCAGAAGAACTAACATTTATGATACTATTTGGCAGTGATAGAACTGATTGCAGCAAACATTTCTGCCATGTTATTCAAGAACATCTCCATCCATGGCTAAGTCACAGCCCAGACAAGAGAAACTGCATCAACTTTTGACCTTTGACCCCTAAGTGTGACCTTGACCTTTCAACTACTTAAGCCTGACAGACTGTCTCATTGTGGCAAACAATTGTGCCAAGTTATTTAAGAAACTCTCAATCCATGGCTGAGTTACAGCTCGGACAAGGAAAACTGTACCAAGTTTTGACATTGACCTCTAAGTATGACCTTGACCTTTAAGCTACCAATATGGTTGTTGCACATGACACATCATCTTATCAAGGCAAACATTTGTGCCAAAGTACATGTATTTAAGAACCTCTCAATCCATAGCCTAGTTACAGCCCAGACAATCAAAACAGCACAGAGATTTGACTTTTGACCTCAAAGGATGACCTTGACCTTTAAGCTACCAATCTGGTTCTTGCATGTGACACACCGTGTCATTGAGGCAAACATATGTCCCAAGTTATTTAAGAATCCCTTGATCCATAGATAAGTTACAGCTCGGGCAAACTCGGACAAATGCACAGACAGACGCACGTATGCACATACACCGAACCGCCATTGTGACAACTATGCCTAGCTCACTGCTAGTGGGCTCGACAAAAAACTAGGTAAATGTAAAAGTTACAACTGAGAGAAAGAAGACAAACAAGCAAATTCGATGAATTGGAATCCCCCGCCGAAAGGGTCAGAGTTGAGGAACGGCAAAAAAATATATCCAGCAAAAAGTTAAGAATGTTACCAAGAAGCAAATAATTTCATTAGTCAAAATCAAATTAAAAAGAAAATGAATGTTTTGTTTGGGTGGGGCTGGGGGGGGGGTGAGGACACAACAGTTTACATGTTGATTATAAATATTGATAGAAAATGAAAAATGAAAAAAAAAAAAAAAAAAAAAAAAAAAAAAAAGGTGGGGGGGGGGGGACCAAGGTAAGGTGGTGACCAGGTGTAGGTACACAACATCACATGTTTATAATAAATGTTCATGGAAAAGAATGAAAGAAGTTTAATGAAATTCTTCCAATTGGTTGGTTTGTTATGTACAGATCTGTGGATTTTTAAACAATTAAAGGGCAATAACTATATGGAAAATTGACCAATCGAAAAAAACCTTGAAGGGCATCGTCGCAGTATCTTGGTTCATGTCTGTTTCAAGTTTGATGAAATTCTACCTGCTAGTTACTGAGAAATGGCTGCAGACGGACATTTTTCATTAAATCAAGGGCAATAACTCTGACGGAAATTGACCTATCAAAAAAAAAACTTGACGGGCATCAGCACAGTATCTTGGTTCATGTCTACTTCAAATTTGATGAAATTCTACCTGTTAGTTACTGAGAAATAGCTGCAGACGGACATTTTTTATTAAATCAAGGGCAATAACTCTGAGGGAAATTGACCAATCAAAAAAAAAACTTGACGGGCATCATCGCAGTATGTTGGTTCATGTTTATTTCAAGTTTCATGAAATTCTACCAAGTAGTTACTGAGAAATGGCTGCGGACGGACGGACGGACTGACGGACTGACAACGCCATTTCAATACCCCCCTCCCGATTTCATCGGCGGGGGATAAGAAGTGGTTTTTTCTAATGCACTGTCTCAGACATGAGCTATACCTAAAAAGGCCAGTAAAACCTGACCACACACAGTAAATGGAAAGATGAACTTACATTTTTGACCGTTGGGTTAGCATTATAGTCTTCAAAGGAACTGGTTGCATCTGACTTCAGCTGAAAATAGAATATGTAAAGTAATGATACATGTGCTTTTACACTGCAATAACTGTTTTGTTGTTTTCACTCTCATTGAAGTATTTAACAACATAACAAAACTATTACCATATTCCTACACAAGGTGGATGCCCAAAAAAGCTAATCTGTTACTGATAACACTAAATTCGCCTTATGATCAAATGCACAACCTTTTGACCACCTAGATTAAACTACATTTGAACCTGCCTTTGCAACCACCTGTACTTAAACAGTCATTTGCCTTAAGCAGCAAGTCAGCTACCTTCTGGAACCGACTATTTATAGGTTATTAGCTTTGTATCGAGAAATAAGCACAAGTTCTGCAGCGGAAATATTGTGTAACTTTAGGAGCTGTGCGGAATATCATTCCGCTAAAGAACGAGTGCATATTTCTTGATGCAAAGCTAATAATTTAATATTTTTTTTATTAAATACACTGCAACACATATTAATATCATATAAATATTATGAATTTGTTCAATTATAGCCTAAATAAAATTGACAAAACTGACTTAAATGAAAAAGTTAACACAACATCAAACACCCGATATGGAATTCAGACGTCAATATGGAAAAATGTTGTCTGGGTATTGCACATAAAACATTGTCTCACTATGGGGAACTATTTTGTGCCAAGTAATATTGAAATCCTTTAAGGATAACAAAGTTATGGTCCAGACAGGAAAAAAAACCTACTGATCTTTGTGCATGAGAAAAAAATGTAAGAAATCATCATATTAAAGGGAAGTAATTCTGAAAGAAATACACAAACAAATTTTTTTAATTGAATCCATAAGACACATAAGCTTATATTAACCTTTAGCCTGCTGGCGGCAAATGATTCTGCCTTTGCTACCAGTGCAGACTAAGATCAGCCTGCACATCTGTGCAGTCTGATCATGGTCTGCACTGTTTGCTATTCAGTCAGTAAATTTTCAGTGAACACCCCTTTGAATAATAAATGGTATGGCCCAAACTGAATGATGGCACAGTCTATTTTAGAAATTTAGCAGGGTAAAGGTTAAAATATTTTACAGACTGGACAGGAAAGATCAATGTTGACTTTCGACCTTCAATCATGACCTTTACCTTTCAGCTAGGGGTCTTGGTATTTTGCATGACCAGTCGTCTCATCATGGGGAACATTAATTTTGTGCCAAGTTAAATTAAAATCTCTTTTTGAAATATAGAGTTATGGACTGGACATGAAAGTGGATGGACGGAATGATGAACGGATAGACAGATGGATGGAAAAGCGCATTTCAACCAGTAGAGGACCAATAAATACTGACCTTGTGATTTCTGAATCATGAAAAAAATACAAATGTGCTGTGGTAACAGTAAATTTCCAGGAAATAATTTTCAGTCGAAAGGTTTTCACATTTAGCACATTTAGTGGATGTGTGAATCATGAATAAATGGTCCATGACCAGATTGTCAATGAAACTTCTCATCAAAAGTGAATTCTAATGACCTGTGTCTACAAATTAAGCTAATCTACTGTCATACAAGTGAAATATCAAAAAGGTTAGTATTTGGTCTAATTATGGCAATAATTAATACTGACTTCTTATACAGTTTCTGCTTTTGAGTGGCGTGTAGGTCAACACAAAATTTTGTTTGGCTACATCAAACTTCTTGAAAAAACTAGATGCCCACGGGTAACATCGAGCCCGCCAGCTGTCAAAAGGACTGGGAGTTGCACATGACACTCCTTGTCTCACTGAGGCAAACATTTATGCCAAATAAAAAAGAGATTGCAAAAAGTTACAATATAAGTTATTAAAAGTAACAACAAAGGGACGTAAATCTTAAAAAAAAAAAAAAAAAAAAAAAAAATCCACACAAAAATCCTCACCAGTAGAGATAGGTCAAAATACACCTGACAATTGGATGTAACATGCATGTTGTACTACAGAAAAGTGGTCTTGATTTTTCCCTAAGACCAGTAATAAAAAAGTTACGAAAATAAGCTATATAGTAACAACAAAGGGAAGTAATTCTAGGATCTTGCGCATGACACTCTGTCTCATGATGATGAACAATTGTGCCAAGTTACATCAAAATCCCTCTATGCATCAAAAAGAAATGCTCCAGACAAAGTCATTCTTGTATCTGACTTTTGACCTCTAAGTGTGACCTTGACCTAAGACTTCGGGACCTGGTTCTTGCACATGGCACTCCGTCTCATGGTGGTGAACAATTGTGCCAAGTTACATCAAAATCCCTCCATGCAAGAGGAAGAAATGCTCCGGACAGTCATTTTTGAATTTGACCTTTGACCTGTAAGTGTGACCTTGACCTTTGAGATAGGAACCTGGGGTTTGCACATGACACTCCATCTCACTGAGGTTAACATTCAGGCCAAATATAAACAAGATTGCTCCATGCAGGTCAAAGTTATGGTTCGGACAAACAAATCCGGACGGACGCACATACACCGAACAGCCATTTGGACAACTATGTCTTCGCTTCTGCAAGCACGCTCGACAAAAACTATGAAAATTTATTGATGATGTCATGTAATAAAACACCTATATATAGAATGGCTTGCCAGACAATAATGAAAACTGCAGTAAAACTTTGTTTGCATGAACTTGATGGGACTGAGCAAATTTGTTCGAGTTATCAAACAATTTACATTATATTGGGAATTTGTTGGGATTTGAAAAGGAGATAGAGCAAAGGGCAGTTTTTGAATTATTTGAGTTCGAGCTAACAAAGTCTGACTATACTTGCTCTCGGTTCTTCGAAACCTCAGGGAACAGTTTTTGACTATTTACCAGTAAGTCATTCAATGAGTGTATACTAACCTACGATCCTGCTTTTCTTTTAACGATTAATTTTGAATAATTCCCAACACTTATGTTCATTCCCCCACATTCTGATCAGAAAACTACTCACAATTTCTGAGATATAGGGAAGTAAAAGACTTCCAAAGTATTCTGTTGCTTCCCTCGGCATTTGAGCAGGCATGTTATCTATGGAACATATCAGCACACCATCTCCTTTGAAACTGCAAGTAACAAAAACATGAACATATACATTTTAATATTTTTCCACAAAATCAACACATATAATTAATTTACATGTATTTGATAAGCCACACCAAAACATCATAAGTAGCAGTTATCCAAGTTTCAAATAAGACTTTTTTCAAACAGATTTTGGAAGTATTGTTCCTTTTCTGTTTTTGGTTTTAGTGCCATTTTTCAACAATATTCAAATTATGTTTAGGCGGGCAATTAACCTGACCAGTGTTCCTGGTTTCTTTACCAGTACTAACCTGTTCCCTACAAGTAGCTGCCAATTTCTCCACATGAATCAGAGATGGAAAAATAATTCCAGACACAATGTCTTTTCATCACGAAGAACATACGTCTCACATGGGGATCCCATGATACATAGACCAGCACTTTCCCCAGTGAGCTAAATGGGCTGGCTTTTGAAAGTACCAACCATTCAACTTGTTCAATCATCCCTTAACAAATTTTTTATAGCAATACACATCTCACACTTCTCATTGTATTACTTGTTTCAAAGTCAAACATCTTTGAAATTATTTGATTAAGAATTTAAAATGGGACGGCTCTACTTTTTCTCTTAAGAACTTTAAAAAGTAAATTTGCATAAATTCATAAAGACCATCATAGAGGTACATGAACATATAACTTACATTACTTGCCTCTACAAGTTTTGATCAATAAAGCCATGCATACATTAATAAAGTCTCACTTTTGGGGAACTTAAAGAATTTATCTGGTTTCAGATATTATTACACGACTGTATTACATATACTGAATGACCTATTTTTTGTGGTTTGAATGAATTTGCCAAACAATTCTGGTCTTTGCATGGATACTGGTATGACAAATGAACTTTGATCATTACCCAATGTTTGGAATATCATTTTACCTACCAAGGGTGATTACATTTCATTTGTTTAGAATAACAAATTAGTATATACCCTTACAGAAGCAAGCCTCTGTGGCGTACATGCTGCGTATTTGCTGTGTATATGCCGCGAACACAGTAGTACGCCAGAGGAGTACATTTTACATACACCGCATGCCGCGTACATGCCGCGTACTATTTCGAGGAGTACACAGCATGTACGCAGGAGGTCACTAGTACACTTCTAGTACGCAGCACAGACTCTGAAAATTTAAGGAGTACACTGCATGTACGCAGGAGGGACTTGTACAAGAAAATAGTACACTGCATGTACACCGCAGATACTTCTAAATTTATAACACTTATATTTAGTTGCATTAAAGTTGTTTCCCCTTGATGCAGTTACACCATTTTCTTCAGATGTTTACCAAATTACATGCTACAAAAATTGGTTTATTTCAATGAAAAGTGGATGAAGAAAAGCATACTAATTTATTTGATAACATCAATCTACATTATTTTGGTAAGGGTAAATACTTATTGATGCATGTCATTTATCTTTTTTCTGTTTTTTTCTGTCCAAAGATCAGCATTTGCATAAGAAAGTTGGTGGGGTAAGGAATTTACATTATCACAGCAGTTTCGCCACAAGAGTACACAGCATGTATGCAGCAGGAGTACACAGCATGTACACCGCAGGACTCGGGCCAGGAGTACACAGAATGTACGCCGCAGGAGTACACAGCATGTACGCCGCAGGGGTAGTACACCGCAGCTCATTTGCATGTGAAAAGTGTATGTGCCGCGTACATGCTGCGTACTATTTCCCGCATACTAAATTCTCCAGCGTACATCCTGTGTACTATGTAGTCCACAGCATGTACGCAGCAAGTAGTACGCGGCAGAGCTCATTTGCATGTCAAAAGTGTACTACAAACGTACTATCGGTGTATGTGCGGTGTATATCCTGCGTACTGTTTAAAGCCCTTGATTTCAGTACACATCATGTACGCATCATATACGCTGTATGTACACAGCAAGAGTACGCAGCAGGCCTTTTTCTTCTGTAAGGGTACTTTTCAAAGAATGGTAAATATATGCGTAATATTATAACCTTTACCCTGATTATGGCAAGTAGTTTTGCCTTTGTGACCAGTGTAGACCAAGATCAGCTTGCACATCCATGCAGGCTGATCATGGTCTGCACTGTTCGCTATTCAGTCAGTAAATTTTCAGTGAACACCCCTTTGAATATAAAATGGTATTGCCCAGATTGAATGATGGACCAGTTCATTTTAGAAATTTCGCAGGGTAAAGGATAATATACATTTGACCAAGCGTGACAAGCAAAACTTCACACGAGGTTCAAGTACAATATGTACACATAATTATGTAAGTTACACTGTTTTAGCTTTCACCCTTAAACTTTACTTTTCAGTCGAACAATCTTAAAAGAAACATGAAGCAATAAAAGCATTTTATTTCATATCAAAACAAATTAAAAAAGAGTAATGTTACAAACAACTGAATTTCAGTGTGTAAGAAAAAAATTAATTTCATGCATTTTAAGTGAAGCAGTCTCGTTACAGTGGAAAAATTCAATCACCAACCCAGAATGCCCACGATTCAGAGGAAGGTCTAGTTGACAATAGCAGGTGCATTGCCTAACTGAAAAAGCTTGTGTGTTGCCTAACTGACAAATGAGAAGTGTATTCTGACTAACCAAGTAGGTGCATTCTGATTGATGAAGCAGGTATGGGTTATAACTAAGCTGGTTCAGACTAACTAAATGGAACATAGGTGTTGGTTCAAGCTGACTAAGAAGGCACAGTGTCTGACTAACACAGCATGCACCAAGTCTGACTGACAAGCAGGTATGGGGGATCATTTCTAATAAAGGAAGCATGAGTTTTGACCTACAAAGCTAACTAGATCTTGGGTAAAAATATCATCCAACACTACTTTTTAATCATAGGCCTTCTTTTTCAACAAAAACTTTGTTCACAGAAATTATATTCAAACAAATATGCTGTTCACAGGCGTTGTTTCAAACACCTTTATAAGGGATTTAATTTCAACAAACACCTTGTTTATAGAGATCCTATTTCAACAAAAACTTTGTTCATAGGTATTTTATATCAACAAATATTTTGTTCTTAGTGATTCTATTTCTGAATCAGCAGATACTTTTTTTTTAATTAAGGATTCTATTTCTACAAATCCTACTGTGATTTCTTTCGGATAACTGGAACATTAGTATAACCAGCACTCATTCTTTCAGAAACGTTACAGATCTGGCATAAAAGTCACACTGCAATCAACCTGCAGATAAAGTAAAGATAAGACAGAAAGACATTACCCTGGTTATTTCATTGTTTATTAAATTGGCCATTAGGTTACCACAGCTTAACATTTACCATTAATCATCTAGTTTTAATATTTTAGAAAATGCTCCGCAAACACTTTGTTACAGTCGCTTATACATAACTTGTAAGTTTAAAAAACTAATCTCTGACAAATGCATCAGAGAGTCGACTCTCGTGGTTAGAGCACTGGACTTCCACCCATGCAACCCGGTTCAAATCCTGCCTCAGGCACTTGGGATATTTCATCATAAAATTCTATCCTCTTCAATTTCTGTTATGCCCAAAGATTATAAGATGGGGGCTCGTCCACAAAATGGACATTATCTCATGCCAAAACGGGCACTCTCTATGCCAATATGGCTTACACGTCATCATTAATAATGACTCCTTTGAAGACGGCAAGTGTTACAGTCACTTATGCATAGCTTGTAAATTTAAAAACCAAAAAATCTCTGATAATTGTGTCAGGAAGTCAACTCAGGCTCAGTGGTTAGAGCATTGGACTTCCATCTATGCGACCTGGGTTCGAATCCCCCCTAAGGCACTTTTTACACTCTTAAGTCATAAGAATTTGTAAACTAAGGTAAATACTGAGTTATTATGATCTTTCAAGTCTGACATGCAGATCAACAATTTTTGAGTTGACACCAATTTCAGACTTCTAGTTGACACCATGTCAGATTTTTAGCTGCATAAAAGATTCATAACCTGTAGGCTATCTACTAAAAATTACGGATTACTGAAAACACAGAATAAAGGAAATTACCACATTTCCAGGGCAGCATGAAAAAAACAAGTGTTATCTGACAGAAAAAAAATGGCTAAACTGAATTATGAATGTAATCATTAAACAAAGCATCGAAGAGATCAAGCTTGTGACCACAAACTTGATTGTTAAAAACTCACCTACTGCGCATACTTTTGCTTGGGAATAAATAATACTAAATTAAACTAACAAAACAAAGTTAACATTCAAAACATGGTCAACAAATTAATTTCCTTGAAAACAAAAAAACAACAACAATAGGACAATGACGGCCCTAGATCTCTCACCAGAGTTTCAGAGCTAAAAAAGGCTACAGAGTGTGTGACTTTGGAAGAGGACTATAATATGCTTTAGGTGCCAAAGGTTCCAGTGGCTTTAGTAGAAGTTGATCACGTAAGTAAGTTTGACAGATGACAAATAGTTCAAGCACTTTATGATTCTTAGGTCTTCAAAAATTGGGTCAACACACAGATAACTGGAACAGGCTCAGGGTGTTTTAGAAGGTCTCTTTATGATGTTTATCTGCATCAAGTATTTCATGAGAAAAATTTAAAGATATTTCTACAGTTAGCTCTAACGGCCCTTAAAAAGGGTATGGATGCCCCAGTTTCAAAAAGTTAATAAGAGGACTTACAATGATGCTACAAACCAGTTGGGAGAAGTTTCTTTCTTTTAGCTCTTGTAGCCCATTATAAGGAGCAATCATCCCTATTTGAATGGATTTGGGTGCAGACCTTATCATAATGCTGCATACAAAGTTAAATGAAGATCCATCAAGGGGTTCATGGGAAGAAGTTATTTAAAATTATTTCTATTTTTAGCTCTTGTGGCCCTTAAAAGAAGCCAGATGCCCCATTTTTGAATATATTTGGGAGAGGACCTAAGAATGATGCTACAGAGCAAATCTGATGAATATCTATCCTGTGCTTCATGAGAAGAAGTAATTTAAATGTATTTCTATTTTATAGCTCTAGTGGCCCCTAAAAGAGGCCATTAGCTCCCTAATTTGAATAAATTTGGGAGAGGACCTTATAAAGATGTTACAGACCAAATTTGATGAAGATCCATCAAGCTGTTCATAAGAAGAAGTCAGTTTCTCTATCTTTATCTCTAGCGGCCCCTAAAACGGGCCAAGCTAAAATATCTGAACAAACTTGATAGAGAGCTATGTCAGGATACTACAGACCAAGTTTGGTGCAATTTTACTGATAGTTTCAGAGGAGATGTCATCTGAAGAAAAGTGTGGACGGATTGACGACCGATGGATATATGACGGATGATGAGTGATCACAATAGCTCACTCAAAGCACAAGACAAAGAACTGCTGAAAAACATGCAAATTTTTCAATAAACTGAATACAAAGAGCCTCAAAATTTCTTAAAATATTGATTTTCGGTATACTGCTCCAAGTGTATTCCTGCATACAATATAGCTGTAAGGTACTATATACAAAGCTTAAAGAGATATCCAGGTAATTTTTCATGAAACAGATTCATGACTTGTTTATACCAATTTACTCAGTCGATTAATGGAAGCAGAAAAAAGATTCTTTTTTCAGATTAAATGTTGTTAATCACTAGCAAATCCAAAAATCTGACCCTGAAGCTTAAATGATCTTACTTTCTCTAAAATAAGTATTTATGCATATGTAGGTCAGGCTAGAAAAATCATGACAACTGACACACAGTCATAGTAAGAAATAATTGATCTTTCCTAACTATGCATGTCAATAAAATGTGTGAAATATCATTACTAGCTGGTACTAAAAGTATCTAAAGGGCTTTAATTTTTCATCAACTATTCCACCTGAATATCCCTTTAACATAAAGCCTAAATGTGGGTTGTAATACCGGTAATTCTATACTTTTTACCTTTGACAATGTGTTTCTGAAATTGCTGAGAAACCAAATATGCTAGTGAAGAAATGTCTTAAAATTGCAAGATACAAAAAATAAATATTTAAGTACTAGAGAGATCAAGAATTCATACATGTATGGGAACATGTGTGTAGGATATATATAATATTTTGTAATCCATATGTGCAGTGTCAAAACTTTATACGTAGCAGACAATGATAAAATTACTGGACACATTTTAAAAGATACTTATTTTTATGACATTGTAAATGTGCACTTACTCAAAACCTCTCTAATTTTCTAGTAAAAATCTGTTATATTATTGTTTACACGAGAAGTAAACGTTTTAACAGAATGCATTGTTTTCATGATAAACGTAAATCATTACAATTAAGTTTGACTTATATTAAAATCACGTATACCACTTCTTGTTTTAACACAAAAGGCAAAAAACATGATTATATCTTAGTCTGTGGATTCCCTTTACAAAGGCAAACACTGCACAGGCTTTTCATGCATACAAACTTTTACACAACACATATATATGACAATAACTACTTTTACATCAAAATCACGTTGATGTTAGTTTGCAGGTTTTAAAACCACACTGACACAACTTAGGTCATATAGCAACTTTCAATATTTTAACAATGAAGAATGCCCCTAAGGCCCATCTGGGCATTATTTCAGGCATCGGAAGTCACCTAAGTAGAACCACTGACCTTCCATGGCTTTCTCACAAGTAAAGGTTTTACATCTTTTTTCAGAGTTTTGTACCAAACTCAGAATGGCAAGTGAGCCCAGTTCAGCAGCCTTAGCCCCCTATTACATTTACATGATATGAGCCGTGCCATGAGAAAACCAACATAGTGGCTTTGCGACCAGCATGGATCCAGACCAGCCTGCGCATCCACGCAGTCTGGTCAGGATCCATGCTGTTCGCTAACAGTCTCTCCAATTCCAATAGGCTTTAAAAGCGAACAGCATGGATCCTGACCAGACTGCGCGGATGCGCAGGCTGGTCTGGATCCATGCTGGTCGCAAAGCCACTATGTTGGTTTTCTCATGGCACGGCTCATATGTACTTTTAATACATGTTAGAATTTTTACTAACTAGCAACACAGACAATGCATGACATAAAATAAGGGACTACATTAGCTGTCCCATGCAGACTGTAATCATTTCAGAAAGATTTTGATTATTATCATTACTCTTATGTCGTCTTTAGAAACAAATTAACAATACCTTTCCCTCTCCACGTTCAGCTCAGCATCATACAGACAAAAAGGCTTATCAATAGTTGTGCACTCCTTCATAAATTCTATTGAGCCTCCAGGATCCGCTGAGATATCGCACAATGCGATCAAACGATGTGGTAACTGGGGGCAGCCCTCACTGGATGGTATCCATGGAAACTCTTGAGCCCGCAGAAGGGTTTTGGCATCAGGAATGGTGAGCAGTCGGGGTGAATTTGGAGCCCAGTATATGCCGTTTATGATACATGATGAGTAAGGTGCAATCTAAAATAGCATTAACCATTTAAATATTGATTAAATCCTTAAAGCAATTACAAATTCTATAAATTAAATGATGAATATTTAAACCACAAATAAAGTCATAAAACTGCCTTTTTTTTTCTATCAACAATAGCTTAAAATATTCATATAAACTGTTCTATTAATTAGCAGAGTTTGAAATAATAAGTAGTAAAGTATGTTTTGTTAACAAGAGGACCATGATGGTCCTGAATCGCTCACCTATCCCTACATGACCCAGCGTTGAACTGAGTATGACATCGTTATTTCTATTATTTGACAAAGTGACCTAGTTTTTGAGCAAATGTGACCTAGATATCATCAAAATAAAAAATTCTGACCAATTTTCATGAAGATCCATTGAAAAATATGACCTCTAGAGAGGTCACAAGGTTTTTCTATTATTTGACCTAATGACCTAGTTTTTGAAGGCACGTGACCCACTTTTAAAATTGACCTAGATATCATCAAGGTGAACATTCTGACCAATTTTCATGAAGATCCATTGAGAAATATGGCCTCTAGAGAGGTCACAAGGTTTTTCTATTTTTCGACCTACTGACCTAGTTTTTGACCGCACATGACCCAGTTACGAACTTGACCTAGATATCATCAAGCTGAAAATTCTCACCAATTTTCATGAAGATCCATGAAAAATATGGCCTCTAGAGACATCACAAGGTTTTTCTATTTTTAGACCTACTGACCTAGTTTTTGACCACACGTGATCCAGTTTCCAATTTCACCTAGATATCATCAAGATGAACATTCTGACCAATTTTCATGAAGATCTCTTGAAAAATATGGCCTCTAGAGAGGCCACAAGGTTTTTCTATTTTTAGATCTACTGACCTAGTTATTGACCGCACGTGACCAAGTTTCAAACTTGACCTAGATATCATCAAGGTGAACATTCTGACCAATTTTCGTAAAGATCCCATGAAAAATATGGCCTCTAGAGAGGTCAAAAAGTTTTTCTATTTTCAGACCTACTGACCTAGTTTTTGACCGCACGTGGCCCAGTTTCAAACCTGACCCAGATATCATCAAGGTGAACATTCTGACAAATTTTCATGAAGATCCATTGAGAAATATGGCCTCTAGAGAGGTCACAACGTTTTTCTATTTTTAGACCTACTGACCTAGTTTTTGACCCCACGTGACCCAGTTTCGAACTTGACTTAGATATCATCAAGGTGAACATTCTGACCAATTTTCATGAAGATCCATTGAGAAATATGGCCTCTAGAGAGGTCACAAGGTTTTTCTATTTTTAGACCTACTGACCTAGTTTTTGACCCCACGTGACCCAGTTTCGAACTTGACTTAGATATCATCAAGGTGAACATTCTGACCAATTTTCATGAAGATCCATTGAAAATATGGCCTCTAGAGAGGTCACAAGGTTTTTCTATTTTTAGACCTACTGACCTAGTTTTTGACCCCACGTGACCCAGTTTCGAACTTGACCTATATATCATCAAGGTGAACATTCTGACCAATTTTCATGAAGATCCATTGAGAAATATGGCCTCTAGAGAGGTCACAAGGTTTTTCTATTTTTAGACCTACTGACCTAGTTTTTGACCCCACGTGACCCAGTTTCGAACTTGACCTAGATATCATCAAGGTGAACATTCTGACCAATTTTCATGAAGATCCATTGAGAAATATGGCCTCTAGAGAGGTCACAAGGTTTTTCTATTTTTAGACCTACTGACCTAGTTTTTGACCCCACGTGACCCAGTTTCGAACTTGACCTAGATATCATCAAGGTGAACATTCTGACCAATTTTCATGAAGATCTCATTGAGAAATATGGCCTCTAGAGAGGTCACAAGGTTTTTCTATTTTTATGACTATCGACCTAGTTTGACCACGTGACCCAGTTTCGAACTTTGACCTTTATAAATCAAGGTGAACATTGACCAATTTCATGAGTCCATGAGAAAATTGGCCTACGAGACGGTCACAGGTTTTTCTATTTTAAACCTACTACCTAGTTTTTGACCCACGTGACCTTTCGAAACTTGAACTAGATATCACAATAACATTTGACCAACATTCATAAGACCTATGATAAAATGCCCTAGAGGTCACAGCAAAGTTAGCACGACGGCCAGGACTCGATGCCATGGTATCACAATAAGCATATACACTTTGTGAGACTAAAATATGCAACTCTCTAGAGACTGATAACAATGCAACTGTTTTTGCGGTTTACACCTAATAGATACATTCATTTTAGGACTGAAAGCAGGCATGACCTCTGTGGGTGTTACACATAAGTAATACACTTCAGAGTACGACTTTAGGACTGAAAGCAGCATGACCTTTTGTGGTGTTACACATAGTAGTACATTCATGTTTTAGGACTGAAAGCAGACATGACCTTCTGTGGTGTTACACATAGTATACATTCATGTTTTAGGACTGAAGCAGACACGACCTTCTGTGGGTGTTACACATAGTAGTACATTCATGTTAAGGACTGAAAGCAGACACGACCTTCTGTGAGTGTTACAATAGTAGTACATTCATGTTTAAGGACTGGAAGCAGACACGACCTTCTGTGGTGTTACATATAGTAGTACATTCATGTTTTAGGACTGAAGCAGACACGACCTTCTGTGGATGTTACAATAGTAGTACATTCATGTTTTAGGACTGGAAGCAGACACGACCTTCTGTGGATGTTACATATAGTAGTACATTCATGTTTTAGGACTGGAAGCAGACACGACCTTCTGTGGGTGTTACATATAGTAGTACATTCATTTTTTAGGACTGAAAGCAGACACGACCTTCTGTGGTGTTACATATAGTAGTACATTCATGTTTTAGGACTGGAAGCAGACACACCTTCTGTGGATGTTACATATAGTAGTACATTCTTTTATGACTGAAGCGACACGCCTCTGTGGATGTTACATATAGTAGTACATTCATGTTTTAGGACTGGAAGCAGACACACCTTCTTGGATGTTACATAGTAGTACATCAACCGACCTCTGTGGATGTTACACATAGTAGTACATTCATGTTTAGGACTGAAAGCAGACACGACCTTCTGTGGGTGTTACAATAGTAGTACATTCATGTTTTAGGACTGAAGCAGACACACTTCTGTGGGTGTTACACATGTAGTTTATGTTAGGACTGAAAGCAGACACGACCCTCTGTGGGTGTTACACATAGTAGTACATTCATGTTTTAGGACTGGAAGCAGACACGACCTTCTGTGGGTGTTACACATAGTAGTACATTCATGTTTTAGGACTGGAAGCAGACACGACCTTCTGTGGGTGTTACACATAGTAGTACATTCATGTTTTAGGACTGGAAGCAGGCACGACCCTCTGTGGATGTTACACATAGTAGTACATTCATGTTTTAGGACTGGAAGCAGGCACGACCCTCTGTGGATGTTATACATAGTAGTACATCCATGTTTTAGGACTGGAAGCAGGCACGACCTTCTGTGGATGTTACATATAGTAGTACATCCATGTTTTAGGACTGGAAGCAGACACGGCCTTCTGTGGGTGTTACACATAGTAGTACATTCATGTTTTAGGACTGAAAGCAGTAGTACATTCATGTTTAAGGACTGGAAGCAGACACAACCTTCTGTGGGTGTTACATATAGTAGTACATTCATGTTTTAGGACTGGAAGCAGACACGACCTTCTGTGGGTGTTACATATAGTAGTACATTCATGTTTTAGGACTGGAAGCAGACACGACCTTCTGTGGATGTTACATATAGTCGTACATTCATGTTTTAGGACTGGAAGCAGACACGACCTTCTGTGGATGTTACACATAGTAGTACATTCATGTTTAAGGACTGAAAGCAGACACGACCTCGTGTGGGTGTTACACATAGTAGTACATTCATGTTTAGGACGGGAAGCAGACAAGACCTTCTGTGGGTGTTACACATAGTAGTACATTCATGTTTTAGGACTGGAAAGCAGACAAGACCTTCTGTGGGTGTTACACATAGTAGTACATTCATGTTTTAGGACTGAAGCAGACACGACCTTCTGTGGATGTTACACATAGTAGTACATTCATGTTTTAGGACTGGAAGCAGACACGACCTTCTGTGGATGTTACATATAGTAGTACATTCATGTTTTAGGACTGGAAGCAGACACGACCTTCTGTGGATGTTACATATAGTAGTACATTCATGTTTTAGGACTGGAAGCAGACACGACCTTCTGTGGGTGTTACATATATAGTATACATTCATGTTTTAGGACTGAAAGCAGACAAGACACGACTCTCTGTGGGTGTTACATATAGTAGTACATTCATGTTTTAGGACTGGAAGCAGACACGACCTTCTCTGGATGTTACACATAGTAGTACATTCATACACGACCCTCTGTGGATGTTACATATAGTAGTACATTCATGTTTTAGGACTGAAAGCAGACACGACCCTCTGTGGATGTTACACATAGTAGTACATTCATGTTATAGGACTGAAAGCAGACACGACCTTCTGTGGGTGTTACACATAGTAGTACATTCATGTTTTAGGACTGAAAGCAGACACGACCTTCTGTGGGTGTTACATATAGTAGTACATTCATGTTTTAGGACTGGAAGCAGACACGACCTTCTGTGGGTGTTACACATAGTAGTACATTCATGTTTTAGGACTGGAAGCAGGCATGACCCTCTGTGGATGTTACACATAGTAGTACATTCATGTTTTAGGACTGGAAGCAGGCACGACCCTCTGTGGATGTTACACATAGTAGTACATTCATGTTTTAGGACTGGAAGCAGGCACGACCCTCTGTGGATGTTACATATAGTAGTACATCCATGTTTTAGGACTGGAAGCAGACACGACCTTCTGTGGGTGTTACACATAGTAGTACATTCATGTTTTAGGACTGAAAGCAGCCACGACCTTCTGTGGATGTTACAGTTAGTAGTACATTCATGTTTTAGGACTGGAAGCAGGCAGGACCTTCTGTGGATGTTACACATAGTAGTACATTCATGTTTAAGGACTGAAAGCAGGCACGACCTTCTGTGGGTGTTACACATAGTAGTACATTCATGTTTTAGGACTGGAAGCAGACACGACCTTCTGTGGATGTTACATATAGTAGTACATTCATGTTTTAGGACTGGAAGCAGACACGACCTTCTGTGGGTGTTACATATAGTAGTACATTCATTTTTAGGACTGAAAGCAGACACGACCTTCTGTGGGTGTTACATATAGTAGTACATTCATGTTTTAGGACTGGAAGCAGACACAACCTTCTGTGGATGTTACACATAGTAGTACATTCATACACGACCCTCTGTGGATGTTACATATAATAGTACATTCATGTTTTAGGACTGAAAGCAGACACGACCCTCTGTGGATGTTACACATAGTAGTACATTCATGTTTTAGGACTGAAAGCAGACACGACCTTCTGTGGGTGTTACACATAGTAGTACATTCATGTTTTAGGACTGGAAGCAGACACGACCCTCTGTGGGTGTTACACATAGTAGTACATTCATGTTTTAGGACTGGAAGCAGACACGACCTTCTGTGGATGTTACACATAGTAGTACATTCATGTTTTAGGACTGGAAGCAGGCACGACCTTCTGTGGATGTTACACATAGTAGTACATTCATGTTTTAGGACTGGAAGCAGGCACGACCCTCTGTGGATGTTACACATAGTAGTACATTCATGTTTTAGGACTGGAAGCAGGCACGACCCTCTGTGGATGTTATACATAGTAGTACATTCATGTTTTAGGACTGGAAGCAGGCACGACCTTCTGTGGATGTTACATATAGTAGTACATCCATGTTTTAGGACTGGAAGCAGACACGGCCTTCTGTGGGTGTTACACATAGTAGTACATTCATGTTTTAGGACTGAAAGCAGCCACGACCTTCTGTGGATGTTACAGTTAGTAGTACATTCATGTTTTAGGACTGGAAGCAGGCAGGACCTTCTGTGGATGTTACACATAGTAGTACATTCATGTTTAAGGACTGGAAGCAGGCAGGACCTTCTGTGGGTGTTACAGATAGTAGTACATTCATGTTTAAGGACTGGAAGCAGACACAACCTTCTGTGGGTGTTACATATAGTAGTACATTCATGTTTTAGGACTGGAAGCAGACACGACCTTCTGTGGGTGTTACATATAGTAGTACATTCATGTTTTAGGACTGGAAGCAGACACGACCTTCTGTGGATGTTACATATAGTCGTACATTCATGTTTAAGGACTGGAAGCAGACACGACCTTCTGTGGATGTTACACATAGTAGTACATTCATGTTTAAGGACTGAAAGCAGACACGACCTCGTGTGGGTGTTACACATAGTAGTACATTCATGTTTTAGGACTGGAAGCAGACAAGACCTTCTGTGGGTGTTACACATAGTAGTACATTCATGTTTTAGGACTGAAAGCAGACAAGACCTTCTGTGGGTGTTACACATAGTAGTACATTCATGTTTTAGGACTGGAAGCAGACACGACCTTCTGTGGATGTTACATATAGTAGTACATTCATGTTTTAGGACTGGAAGCAGACACGACCTTCTGTGGATGTTACATATAGTAGTACATTCATGTTTTAGGACTGGAAGCAGACACGACCTTCTGTGGATGTTACATATAGTAGTACATTCATGTTTTAGGACTGGAAGCAGACACGACCTTCTGTGGGTGTTACATATAGTAGTACATTCATGTTTTAGGACTGAAAGCAGACACAACCTTCTGTGGGTGTTACATATAGTAGTACATTCATGTTTTAGGACTGGAAGCAGACACGACCTTCTCTGGATGTTACACATAGTAGTACATTCATACACGACCCTCTGTGGATGTTACATATAGTAGTACATTCATGTTTTAGGACTGAAAGCAGACACGACCCTCTGTGGATGTTACACATAGTAGTACATTCATGTTATAGGACTGAAAGCAGACACGACCTTCTGTGGGTGTTACACATAGTAGTACATTCATGTTTTAGGACTGAAAGCAGGCACGACCTTCTGTGGGTGTTACACATAGTAGTACATTCATGTTTTAGGACTGGAAGCAGACACGACCTTCTGTGGGTGTTACACATAGTAGTACATTCATGTTTTAGGACTGGAAGCAGGCATGACCCTCTGTGGATGTTACACATAGTAGTACATTCATGTTTTAGGACTGGAAGCAGGCACGACCCTCTGTGGATGTTACACATAGTAGTACATTCATGTTTTAGGACTGGAAGCAGGCACGACCCTCTGTGGATGTTACATATAGTAGTACATCCATGTTTTAGGACTGGAAGCAGACACGACCTTCTGTGGGTGTTACACATAGTAGTACATTCATGTTTTAGGACTGAAAGCAGCCACGACCTTCTGTGGATGTTACAGTTAGTAGTACATTCATGTTTTAGGACTGGAAGCAGGCAGGACCTTCTGTGGGTGTTACACATAGTAGTACATTCATGTTTAAGGACTGAAAGCAGGCACGACCTTCTGTGGGTGTTACACATAGTAGTACATTCATGTTTTAGGACTGAAAGCAGACACGACCTTCTGTGGATGTTACAGATAGTAGTACATTCATGTTTAAGGACTGGAAGCAGACACGACCTTCTGTGGGTGTTACATATAGTAGCAGACACGACCTTCTGTGGATGTTACATATAGTTGTACATTCATATTTAAGGACTGGAAGCAGACACGACCTTCTGTGGGTGTTACACATAGTAGTACATTCATGTTTAAGGACTGAAAGCAGACACGACCTTCTGTGGGTGTTACATATAGTAGTACATTCATGTATTAGGACTGGAAGCAGACACGGCCCTCTGTGGGTGTTACACCTAATAAAATGCATCACATGGCTGAAAGCAAACACAATTCTCGGTGGTTGTTACATCTAATAATACACACCTTGTGGCTAAAATCCAATGTAACTCTCTCTCCCTCTGTTCACAACTAATAATACTCACCATCGAAATGAAAGAAGATACAACTCTCTATCTCTCTTACACCTAATAATACAACTTACACCTAAAAGCAGAAGCTACTTTCTGTAGTGTGACACCTAATAATACACACTTTATGGATGAAACCAGATAAAACTCTCTCTCTCTCTCTGTTAGACCTAATCGTACACACCTTGTGACTGAAAGTAGATGCATATCTTTCAGGATGTTCCTCGAACTCGGCAGCATCAAATTTTCCCCCTTCCAGCCTCGTATAATGGTCATCACGACTGACCACACATCCATACACTTTTCTCATTGCTGAAATAAATATTAAACTCAATATAACACAATATTTCATTCAAAACATTTGACAGATGAGCACCCGGAACTTAGCTGACATGAATCCACATTAACCCTTACCCTGCTAAATTTCTATAATGAACTTGTCCGTCTTTCAATTTAGATGATCATTAAATAAAAAGTTTGATAATGAAAAACTGTACACTGTCTCCTCTTCTAACTTATTGATACAGGTACATGTATAAGGTAGACTGACTTTCCAATAAACAATGACTCCTGTTTACTGGAACCATACTGTGAAAATCATTAGCCCCCAACTGTGGTAATGAAGACAGAAATCCCTTGGCCCACTGCCAAGATCTAGGCCTTTAAGTACTGACCACTAAGTAGGTTGGAAGACACTTAAGATTGTTTGTTTTGGGTTTTAACGCCATTTTTCAACAGTATTTCAGTCATGTAATGGCGGGCAGTTAACCTAAGCAGTGTTCCTGGATTCTGTACCAGTACAAACCTGTTCTCCGCAAGTAACTGCCAACTTCCCCACATGAATTGAATCAGAGGTGGAGGACTAATGATTTCAGACACAATGTCATTTATCAAATAGTCACGGAGTACTGTAAACCTAGAATTGTTTTCGCGCTTTTTAAATTAGCGCCTTTCGCGGGTAGTATATTTCCGTGAAACTAAATAGCCGCGAAAAACTCTGCTGTAACAAAAACGCGAAAGATTCTAGCTGTAGCTTATATAGATCGCTATAAAATGGTTCTGTGCTTACACATACCTGGATATTAATAATTCATATTCTAGTACCGTAATTGTATAACATGAGTGCACAAATCCACATTATTTCAATTGATTTACAATTAACTTATTTATGAAGCAACAGCATTTTCAATATCGATCCGTAAGGCAAACAGGGGATAAAAACAAAAACAATATGCATCTATCGAACGATATATACATGCAATTTGCAGTCGGCAGCCAATACGATACATTATTTGTAAGTAAAATATTGTGCCTATTTCTGCTAAGTGTGGAAACGGTAAATTACTGTCAATAATTGGAGGTGTGAATAACCGTTGATATGGATGAAAAGGATTAGGGTGCATTTATAATTGAAGGGTACAATAAAACTGAATGTTTTCGAGAATACTATAAATGCAACTATGCAGTGATACTTACCTTATTATACTAAATATGTTCACTTGCGACTTTATATTCGCGGGATTGGCGATGGATATAATTCCGCGAAGATTTGTATCTGCGAAAATGTTCATGTTTTGAAAAACACGAAATATAGTATCCGCGAACATTTCTAGGTTTACAGTACATAAACCCCGCCCGAGGATCAAACTCACGACCCCGGGATCCGTAGACCAACGCTCTTACCTACTGAGCTAAACAGATGGGCACTTAAGAGCATGGATTGAGATTTAAATCTCAGACCTTTAATTTATAATCAAGCTTCTAACCATTAGAACACCAGACCAGTTACTTCAGTATTTTGCTAGTGTGAAAAAAAGCTTTCAGCTTATATGAAATTCACAGTCCATTTCGTAGGAAAAACCTGTACTAATGTTTGGCGAGTAGGTGTGCTAATGACTAGCAGGGATTGAACCAACATCCTACAGCAAATATTCCATACTAGTATTTCTTATTTGAGAAACTCACTTCGAAGTTAATTATCATATATGTTGTGTTTATAGAGATATAACACTTACACCCTTTTTTGGCAACTTTTGCAAGATGGTCAGGTTCTATATATTCATGTGGCAACTCTTGAAACACTTCTTGAGCTCCCTGAAGAAATACAATTGAGCCGTGCCATGACAAAACCAACATAGTGGCTTTGCGACCAGCATGGATCCAGACCAGGCTGCGCATCTGCGCAGTCTGGTCAGGATCCATGCTGTTCGCTAACAGTTTCCCTAATTGCAATAGACTTTGAAAGCGAACAGCATGGATCCTGACCAGACTGCGTGGATGCGCAGGCTGGTCTGGATCCATGCTGGTCGCAAACCCATAATGTTGGTTTTCTCATGGCGTGGCTCAATTATTGTAAATATCATGTTAATGTAAAAACATCATACTAGTATACATTTCATAGCGAAATTCATGCCTCATTTAACAATGAACAAACAGCAAAAAAAATAAAATCATGATTTGAGCCGCGCCATAAAAAAACCAACATAGTGCATTTGCCACCAGCATGGATCCAGACCAGCATGTGCATCCATGTAGTCTGGTCAGGATCCATGCTGTTTGCTAACAGTTTCTCTAATTGCAATAGGCTTTGAAAGCAGACAGCATGGATCCTGACCAGACTGTGCGGATGCGCAGGCTGGTCCGGATCCATGCTGGTCACAAATGCACTATGTTGGTTTCCTCATGGCATGGCTCATTTAGAGATTATCAAATTACAGCAAACAAAACAAAACAATTTTTCTGAGGACACACAGCCAAAATCTGACGTGTTCAATTAACCTTGTTTTCCCCAAATTAAACACAAACATTGTTTGGCATGTCTTAGGATCTCCTGTAAATGTTGGACCAGTGCCAATACTCTGCAATTTTGGGCCAGTGCCAGTGCACTGCAAATTTTGGGCAAGTGTCAGTATTGTGCAGGTTGCAAATAAAAAGAAACAATAGACAAACCTACACTTTGGAAATATTTTATATGGTAAAGTACAATGAATAGGATTATACACATGTAGAAAATAACCTTGGAAAGATCATACAATTTCTAAATATATTTACAATAATATTTTACACTGGAAAAGTTACAATCAATATACCGGTAAGTGTACAATCTCCATTTCAACTGTTATTAGAGCAGACAGTGTTAAAGTGGTAAGGCCCCAGATAATGATACCAGGGCTTGCGAGTTCCATGGAACCTCATCCAACTAAAATACTGTTCTTTCAGATCAAATTCCCATTAAGAGGGCTTTATGATCAGGGAAGCTTCTGGAGCTGGTTGACGGCCTGCACTAACCTCATACTAAAATTACTAACATCGGAAGGAGTTGCCCATACAGGTAGCCGATTGTGACTATAAATACCGGTAAACTCGCATGCACATAAACATATTCACATGTAATTAAACAGGCTGATCAACAGAAACAACTTACCCTAGAGACGTTGCCAGACCCTGTGAATATAAATGTCAAGGGTCCAATAGATCGTGGCGTTCTTCCAAGCGCAATCTCATACCCAGCATCCCTCACTGCTTGTCTTGCAGCTTCACTATTGCGATAGTTGTGGCTTGGTCCAATGTGCTGGAAAATTTTCATTGAATTGATTTAGTTAATCAGAACAGTCAGTGTTCAAATGGTAAAGCTTCACAAAGGGATTTTATGTGAAAGTTTCATATGTGAAAAAATGCAGAATTGCTACACAGCAGACAGCATCTGTGTAAACACAAAATAAAGTAAATGTTTGTTTGTATAAACAGTAGTGTGTGTTAGTTTAACAATTAAACAAACACTTTATAAATGTATAACTAGACGCAGTATGAAACTGTACTAAAGGACTGCCTGTTTTTTTAACAAATGACTTTTACTATATGTATTAACTGTGAAATCAGCTCTATATACGAACTTAGTTTTTTACATTTTTCATTATTTCTTATATTTATGTGCAATACAATTGAGGAAGATTTTCTTCATATTAAAGTTAATATGTAATGATAAAATATTTCAGCTAACAATGCACATGATTTGAGCCGCGCCATGAGAAAACCAACATAATGGGTGTGCGACCAGCAAGGATCCAGACCAGCCTGCGCATCCGC
Organism: Mercenaria mercenaria; assembly: GCF_021730395.1. Taxonomy (NCBI): domain Eukaryota; kingdom Metazoa; phylum Mollusca; class Bivalvia; order Venerida; family Veneridae; genus Mercenaria; species Mercenaria mercenaria. The sequence goes on from NC_069373.1 coordinate 66,438,991, forward strand.
GCAGTCTGGTCAGGATCCATGCTGTTCGCTTTTAAAGCCTATTGGAATTGGAGAAACTGTTAGCGAACAGCATGGATCCTGACCAGACTGCGCGGATGCGCAGGCTGGTCTGGATCCATGCTGGTCGCACACCCACTATGTTGGTTTTCCCATGGCACGGCTCATTTGTCTATAAGGTTTAACTTTAATGTGAAACAAAACTTATTTATACCAAGTATTGGTACTTCTTAGGGTAATGTATTTGCATAGGCTGTCTTATGGAGTTAATTCTCCTCGAAACAGTGTAAAAATCTTCCTGGCAGAAAAACTTTTACCAAGTAAACTGGATCACTACAAAATGACATCATTATTAAATGAATGAATATAACAGATCAAGTACAGAAAATCCCATTTCCATTTACCATAAATGGTGTATGGTGCCCAAGAGCAAGAAGTCGGAGACCCATCCCGTGCAGAATATTTATCATGCCGACTACTCCAGCGTATTTCCCAAATGCTACAACACGTTGACCTGCCTCATCCGCCATCTTTTCATAGTCTATCAATCGAACATTCTACAGGAATATATAATACAATAAAATAATTTCAAAGATATTCTTAAAAGAAAACAGCAAGATAATTATTTGTATTCCTAGTAAGAAAGTACACAAAATAAAATTCCAGTTTATTAACTGACAATGATGTCTTTACGGCTTTTCATTGCGCCATAATGAATTTGATGCCTTAATTCTGTTGCAGATGATAACCATAATAGTCTATTTCAAATGTCTAGCCTACTAAGATGTTGTTGCTGCATACCAGATTTTATCAAATATTCATAAAGTCCAATGGTAAAAGAATTTGTGAAATTGATACACAGCAGAGAATTTTTTTTTTTAGAAAAATAATGTTTAGTATTTTTGGTATAACAAAAGTCACTCAATGAACTTATCATGACTAAAAATGTAACTATCAAAATAAATTTAACATGTTGAGAGTGAGAGGTTATAGTCATTAAAGTTATGTGTTAAACCCCTGACTAATAAATATGACCATAACTGCAGTATTACTACATTGTCAGTATGACTGGACTATAGACTAGCTCCTAGACTATGATATATTTTTTACATTTCTATGATTTAATGTAGATAAGTGAACTGAGCCAGTCCATATCCTATGCCCAATATCATATATGATAATTTTAACATCAGTCCTCTTAGAAAATCTCTAGAATAGACTGGCTTTTGTCTTTATGAAATGGAACTGGACACAAAAAAAATCCAAAAAAATCGTAGAAATATCTTATCTAGTCTAACTGGACTATGACATTAAAACCAATAAAGTGACTTAAGCACTATAAATATTATAGTGTACAAAACCTTTTCAAGAATGGCATCTAGTAAAGGCATGTTGTCTTTCTGAGCCTTGATTGTGTGCGAAAAGAAGCAGAATGTTTTATCTGGCATGAGCAGATCTATTGGCACTTGTTTCACACCAATCACTACAGAGGCCTCACTAAGATCTTCCTGGATTATTGCCCCTTTCTCAACATACTCCTGAAATAAATCAATACATTTTTATCATTTAGAGTATAAAAAGGAAATTTAATTGTTTTTTTAGACAAAATCTGCATTCACTCAGACCTTGTGCATTAAGTTACCTAATGTGTGCTTTCCTCGTACAAATGTAGAAATACTGTTACCAGAGGCTGATCCTAAGATTTTGGTTTAGGAGGTGACTCCCCCTTTTGAACTACACAGTTTTTTAGATTTTCAAAAACAAATCTTAAAATTAATATATGTACAGTTTTATCTAGTAAAAATTGAAAAAGTATATATTTCTTCAGACAAGTATGCTGTTACAGCCTTGATAGAATTCTCACTACATTTTTTAAAATAGTAGAATTTGCATGAGTTTTAAAAAGAAGGAGGCACAGTCTTTGCAATTTTCACTAAAGTCTGCCCAAGAGTTTGAGTTTCAGAAAAAAAAATCCAAGTCTCTATATAACAGACATCAGTCTCAAGAGTGCTACCTTGCCATTGTTCAATGTTAAATTCAAAATCTACCAATCAGATGCTTTAAGTTTCGAGACTGGTCTCTAAATTCTGTTTTATAATTTCCATCTGCAACTGCAACTGACCTGCATATTGTATGCTCTTCTGTTGGATGGTTGAACTATCACTCTTACTCCCTTCTTGACTAATTTCTCGACATGTCTTGGAGCAAGCGGTGCTCGTCTCTCCCAGACGTTTACAGTCTCTCTGCGTATTGCTATTGTCGGCTTATCATAATTAGCCAGGCATCTAACACACTGGTTGCCATAGATACCAGGACTGCTGACATGACGCCAAAGCAGATGAGATTTCTGCCTCCACATTGTAATGCACTGTTCAAACTATAATAACAAATAACAAGAGCTCGTCAGACATGCAATGCCCCCCTTGATGCATTCAGTAATTGCACAAGGAACAGAAATTATTAGCTCACTGTAAACAAAAAATCTACTGTTCTGGTTCAATGTGACATTGACCTTTGACCTACTGACCTCAAAATCAACAGGGGTCATCTGCTGGTCATGATCAACCTCCCTATTAAGTTTAGTGATCCTAGGCCCAAGCATTCTCAAGGTATCGTCTGGAAAGGGTTTAACTGTTCCGGGTCAATGTGACCTTGACCTTTAGCCAACAGACCTCAAAATCTATAGGGGCCATCTACAGGTCATGACCAACCTCCCTATCATGTTTCATGATCCTAGGCCCAAGCGTTCTCAAGTTATTGTCTGGAAACGGTTTAAATGTTCCAGGTCACTGTAACCTTGACCTTTGACCCACTGACCTTAAAACCAATAGGGGTCATCTGCTGGTCATGATGAACCTCTCTATCATCTTTCATGACCCTTGGTTCAAGCGTTCTCAAGTTATTGTCCAAAAACTGTTTAACTGTTCCTGGCCAATCTGACCTTGAACTTTGACCAAATGACCTCAAAATCAATAGGGGTCATCTGCTGGTCATGATCAATCTCCTTATCAATTTTCCTGATCCTAGGCCCAAGCGTTTTTGAGTTATCGCCCGGAAACCGCTTTACTGTTCCTGGTCACTGTGACCTTGACCTTTGACCTACTGACCTCAAAATCAATTGGGGTCATCTGCTGGTCATGATCAACCATCCTATCAACTTTCACGATCCTAGGCCCAAGCAATCTTGAGTTATCATCCGGAAACCGTTTAACTGTTCCGGGTCATTGTGACCGTGAACTTTGACATACTGACCTCAAAATCAATAGGAGTCATCTGCTGGTCATGACCAACCTCCCTATCAACTTTCATGATCCTAGGCCCAAGCATTCTTGAGTTACCATCCGGAAACCGTTTAACTGTTCAGGGTCACTGTGACATTGACCTTTCACATACAGATCTCAAAATCAATAGGGGTCATCTGCAGGTGATGACCAACCTTCCTATCAACTTTCATGATCCTAGGCCTAAGCGTTCTTGAGTTATCATCCGGAAACGGATTGGTCTACATACAGACTGACCGACCATCTGCAAAACAATATATCCCTCCTTCTTCAAAGGGGGGCATAACAAACAAGACAACTTTGAAAACAGACATATGTCCACCAGGTGGTTTGTCAGAATAATCCACATTAACTGCTTACACAACTGAAAGTTAAATCCTAGTCTAGATATATTATATGCGGAAACTGGCTGATTCGGACAATGGTTGATTCGGCCCAGGCTGATTCGGACCAAATATTTTGGCTGATTCAGACCAAATACTTTGAATAAAAGTAGAAAATGACCATATAGTTTGGCGGATTTGGACCACAAACTTTGATTTACGTGTCAACAAGGACCTTATATTTTGGATGATTCAGCAATGTTCAGGAAATAATTTTGATTATAGGGATTTAACTTGAAGTAAGGTCGTTTATATTATAAAATATTCACCGTACAAGCAGGTAAGAAGTTTTTACAAGCTAAAATGCATCAGTTATGCATTTAAATAAGCATTTTAATGATTCTTTGCATCAGAAATTAAACTTAATACTCATAAATGATATTTTTACTCGATCATGACATTTAGTGTCAGGAACAATTTGGGCCAAATAAGCCAAGTAAATCTGGGCCGAATCAGCCATGGTCCGAATCAGCCTGTATTCACAACATGCTACAATATAATGATTACAAAAATAACAGGGGTCAGTTACTGACCCCTGAAAATCCTATTGTATTATGCCTAAACATAAACCATTTTCTACCAGCTGTTTTCTGCAACTTATTTCTAAAAACATTTAGAATCATCATAGATCTGCATTTATATCCCGAATAAGTTACATATTAGAACAGTTCTTCAAAAATGTTCTTATCAAGTAATTTAGTATAAAATGTGAAAGTACTCTGTGACTAGAGGCATAATCAAGAGCCTTTCTATACTTAACAACCAGCAACTACGCTTTATTTATCAAAATTATCATAATAAATTGTCTAACAATTCCTATGTCCAATAACCAGGCCAAAACATATCAGTGTATGCTGTATACTATTTATAGCCTTAATTACTCAGTTGGCTTACAGGGATGACTTGTTTCATGATCTGATATTTTGTACTTTAGCTGTCATCCCTCTATGTACAGTGACAGTCAAAAGTTATCACGCTGTCCCCAAAACGTCCTAATTTTGGACTACTGTAGTAAAACTGCACAGAGTGACAGACTTAGACATGAATCACGTACAGAGCTTTTACTAAAGTTACTCAAAGATAGCTCTTTGAGTTACTGTAGTATTGCATTGTTCAAAACAAAAAGGAAAAATACAGGCGGCACGACTAACATTTAATAAATAAGGTTCTTTTAAAAATGGAAATAAAAACTTACAAAAACTTGTATGCAGTTTGTCTTATTTCGCCGTCTTTGGAAAATTTCGTCCTTGGACGTGCATCGCTAAACAACCAATTAACGTAGTGGTAGTTGCCATTTTTGACCAATCAAAAATCTTTTTGGGGCACACCTCCACACAACTTAAAATGTAAACAGCAAGTTTCATTGAATATTCGGAGTGCTCGAAATATGCTCTGAACAACGAACGACAGTTATGAACCGAAAAAGAACATATCTACAAATTTCAATACATCTACATTAGGCCGTGAGCTGGACAAAAAATTGGTACCATTTTTCTGGCAAATTCTCTATGTCACTTTTTGAATGATATATATGTGCACTTATAAAAAAAATCAGGGGGGCCTGTCTACGGCACAGCTTAAAGTCTGAAATCAAGTGATTTCAAAATGTCTTCCAAAATGGCGGCCATTTATTTGAAAATGTCATTTATTTTTATATTCTACCTACCAACTACGTCTTAATGTCTAAAGACATATTCTTGATAGTTTTTAGCACTTATTGATGTGTTACATACATTATTACAAAGAAAACAACATTTTGACTTTAAAAAAATTGAATTTCTTTGGCAATAAATTAATACAACAACAACATAATTTTTCATCAAAATAGTATATTTTTTCATTTTAGATATACTTAATGGTACTTACCTTGATATTTTAACTGAATATGTCAATTAGGATTATATCTGGAGAAAAACACCACTTATTTCAGCTAATGAGGTCTTATTTTTAGTGAATCATGCGAAATAAATGTGGGTGGGGTAATCACATTTAAACAGTATTTTTACTGATAGTATATATAATTCAGGTGTATGCATATGGCTATCATTTTATTTCCATTTAATTAAATCAATTAAGTCCAAAAAATAAGAAAAAATGATTTTTGAAAAATGTAGATGAAGTGTAAAAAGACTAAAACGGAAAGTGTAACAGTCTTCGGATAGTATATTATCCGGATTTTCATGATTGATTGAGACATGTTCTTAAATAAGTCACTTTATTACAGTAAACATTGTATACTCATTTGTACTAGCATCTACCGCACGGCCTTTTCTTATCTATTTAAGACTTTATGTAGTGAATATTAGTGACAACAGATCAACAAATACCAGACTTTTCAGGATAAAATGGTACAAAATGTATATCATAATTCATTACAACTGCACTTTATGAAAACTGTATTTGCAGTTGTTGAGAAAAAAATCTAAGATTGGTATCTGGTGGAAAAATATAACTTTTGCTTAAATTCCAAGTCCAGAACTCCACCACTAGTTATAGAAAACGGAGGCCAGCCAGCAAAAATATGCAATTATGAAATGAACAAATTAACACTTCATTGTTTGAAAGTAACTCATAACTACATATATTCTAAACAGTTTAATATCAAGATGATAATATTATTTACTATAATGTCTTCAAACACAACAAAATAAAATAGTTAATATAATGAGTAGATTCAGAATGTTTCCCTAAAGCAATCTTGAAATTAACTTTAAACTCACATGTTCACGTGAATGTACAATTTCGACATATACAAACTAAAAAAAAATGTAGAGTAATGAAGGAATGTATCTTTAACTGAATTGTAATTAATCAAAGACGAAAAATTATGAAACACTGTAAAAAATCACTCCAAAATTCTATTTAAACGTATTTTCCTAATGATATTTTGATTTCTTATACCGCTTTTGGTATCATTCCAAATGTCCACACCAGATCACATGTAACCCGCTTTGACCGTTCAACATCGATACTATTTCTTAATTATGTTTCTTTAACTTTAAACGTCTCCAACTTACTTCTATTTCAAATGCTGTTTAGAATCCCGATACCCTTTCCCTGCCCTATATCACAAATTGTTTATTGTTGTATTGTTTTTGCATTTCTCACACTACCTTATATCTTATATCAAATATTGTTTCTAGTAAGTATTTCTAATACCCCAACCACACTTCTACCTTAATTTCTTTTTCCAATGGCTTGTTTCGTCATTTTGATTCTTAGTACTTCAACCCTGCATTACACTCGGTTTGATTAAGTACGTTTTTGAGAGGTAATGAAACCTGTAACACCCCTCAAACCCGCTGGCTTAACCAGAATTCTATTACAGCAAAATTGAATAAACTTCATGATCACATTCATAAAAGTGTCTAAGACATATTTATGCTAAAATCACCCTTGCAATTTATGAAATATGACTTTATAGGTGTTATCAAACAAATTAAAATATGTCTCAACATGAACTCATATTTCCACACCAACAATGAACTTTTGTATGGACTAGGAATTAAAGTTTTGTTTCGTTAGGTTTAGAGTTACACTGACAGAATTTAGGATATGTGGTGACTTTTACAGCTTTTGATGGTGAAGGAAGGCATGTGTCGGTTGTCATACAACGCGAAACCAGATCAGTGAGGGGCAAGTGATTCGAGTCAGCGACCTTGAACACTCCGCAACCAGACAAATAAAGATTTCCGTTTCCGTCTTTTATATGAATCGTTATCACTTTTCATAAGACCTAAGACCTATTCAGTTAAACATTTGAGTCATACGTATCTATTATTCAGATCTTCGATATATAACAAAAAGAGATAAATTTTTAAACAAAAATATGTTAGCTTTCTTTGTCCCCGTCCCAATCTTTTAGGGTGTGGTGGGGTTGAGGGTACTTAGAGTTGCCCTTGTCCGTCCGTCTGTTCGAATTTAAGTTATACATATCTCAAAAGTATTTGACACCAAGTCATCAAATCTCACAGTTTATCATTCAGCATGTGAAGTTGTGCACCTGATGTTTTGATTGGGATTTCACACAACCAAACCAGAGGTGTGACCCTTTACTTCGTTGAAATATGCATTGAAAGGATCTTTAAGGTTGTGTTGCATGAATATGTAACTTGGAAAAAAATTGAATTATGGTCCTTTACTTAGTAGAAAAATAATCAGTCCTTATATCTGTTCTAAATTTGTGCTGTGCATAACGTATTTGATCCAGAGTCATCAAACCTCAAAGGACTGTCATTCAGCATGTAAAATTGTGCAATTGGAGTTTTAATTGGGTTTCCACACAGCCAGACCAGAGTTATGGCTCTTTACTTGGTCAAAAATTTGCAAATAAAGGGTCTAAACATTTGTGTCGCATGTATCCTAGAAAGTATTGGACCAAGGATTATGTAACATTATAAATGCTACTTAGTGTATCACGTTGTGCAACTAGGGTTTTGTTTGAGATTTCACTCAGCCAGAACAGAGTTTTGGCCCTTAACTTATAAAAGTTTGAGTCACAGGAATCTTAAAACGTATTCGAAGGAAGGTCACGAAACATAAGAGCAATATCATTCAGCATGTGAAGTTGTTTACCTTAGGGTTTGTTTGGGATTTTCGATGGTCAGACCAGTGTTATGACCCTTGATTTAGTCAATAAATATACATAGAGCTCATACAAGTTTGTATTGAATGTATTTCAATAAGAATTTGACTTAGAGGATTGTTATATAGGATCTGAAATTGTGCACCTTGTGAACTGAACACTCGGCCAGTCCAGAGTTATGGTCCTTGACCGTGAAAAATTTACATAAAGTGCTTATACGTTTGTGTTGCGTATATCTAAAAAAAGGCATGAAATCATACAAGAATATTATTCAGCACGTGAATTTATGCATCTAGATTTAGTTCTGGATTTCAATCTGCAAGACCAGAGTTATGGTCCTTGGGTTAATCAAAATAATGCAATAAGTGCATTAAAGTTATTGTCACATGTATCACAAAATGTTTAACCTAGAGACTTGAATGTTAAGAGGATTGTAATACATCATGTGAAGTTGCACTTCTGGTTTTCTGTTTGCAATTTCACTCAGCAAGATCAGAGCTATGGTCATTGACTTGGTGAAAAGATACATAAAGTGCTTTAACATCTTTGTTGCATATATCTGAAAAAAAAATCAACTAGAATCTCGAAACCATATGCAGTGGAAGAAAGTGGAATCACCAGTGTCCTGTGGATACACAGCTAGTTTGTAAATATTCACAAACCATGTGTATTTTGGTAACATCTCTTACAACAAGAATACATGTGTGGAAAAAGCATGTTATTACCGAAACAAACTTAGCTAGGTTTCATTGTTCATTTTTTAACTTTAGGATAAACAAGTATATCTATTTATATTTGATGAGATATATGTCAAGCACTCTTTTATGTAAACAAAATGGTTTTCTGAATCTCCGTGTGAAAGAAAACATTTTTGATATTACACTTTGACAATTAATAACAGTTGTTAAGTTTAAATTGTTTAAAATAGATGGACAATGTATATATTACCAATTGGTAACGTATTGTAAAAGAAAGTACGCTTTTGGATTTGTAACTATGGATATTTACATATACTAATTAATGTTCTTTTTGAACACAAATCAGAAAATGTAAAAAGAAAATAAAATAGTTATAGTTTTTATTTCTGTTACTTTTAAGTAGGGTACATATTAATCATATGCGAAATGTTTATTTCTTAAAACAAATAAATGTCATGTAAATCATAATATGAAGGGTATTAAAAGCAATTCTTTCAGACGATACAATTTTATTCATGCCAAAAGATTAGGCGTATTTCTGTAAAATAAACAGTTCATATACAACTTTGAATATTAAATGAAAACAGTGCCCAATGTAACAATAGTAACGTAAAATACCAAAAATGTAACACATTCAGCTCAGTTTCCATAATTCACTTCATGGTAACGCATTGCTTTGATTAACTGCTATGTACAAATCTTCACAAAACAGTTTTGGTCTATAAATATTAATTTTGAATCTTTAAATGCTAGTTATCTTTATAAACTTTTACTTGATAAGGTTAATGTGAAACGAACTTTCTATAAAAAATGACTGATTATTACATTGAGTTTATTGTTCATATCATTTTGTAAGGGAATATGAAGATGATGTTTCATAATGATACCTGAATTCATAAAAGGATAAAAACTACTTCAAAAGTTCTAAAATTTCAATTTAATAGAATTGGCAAGATGACATAGAAATGTGACATTTGTTATTTTGGTAACGTATTTTATTTAAGTTACATTGAAAAATCCATTACTCTAGAGTATGATATATATTAAAAATATGTTTTTATATAAAAAATATAAAATACCTCAGGGAACTATAAAATCACCACAGTTACTGTTATGAAGAAATATTATTAAAATGAATATGCAGTAATATGTTTATTTTTTTAATAAATAAGTGTCGCGTAAATTGTATTAATAAAAAGGTATTAAGTATTTGTTTACTCATGCAATTTTGTTGATGGGATGTGATGAAGTGAATTATTATAAAATAAACAATTTAAGTACAGCTGAAAATTAAAACATTGCTTTGAACATAAACTTCAAAGGCAATTTCCATTGTATAAGTAACGTTATATGTTTAGTCACGTAAATTACAAAAAATGTGTAACATTTTGACTCAACTTGACATTCTTATTTTGCAAGAGCATTTTGCGTCTAAGTAAGTGATATATGATAATATATATACCTAATCTTTACAAAATTATATAGAAATTTTACATCCAAAATATGATAGATATTTTTCTCAATATTTTAACAAAAATTATGGTTGTCATAGAAACACATAAAACTCGGTCACTAAGCTGTGCCATAGAGAGGCCCCCCAAACTTTTTCAAAGACTACAGACATGTATCTATCCAAAAAACACTAAAACTTTTTGCCAGTCTGATTGGTACCAATTTCTTAAATTTGGGGTCTTGGCTCACGGCCTACATCAGTACAACCAACAATTGACTTCCCATTATGACTGGTCGGCGCTGTCAGAAAAACAGTTGTTAGAGAAATTTAGTATACTGCAGTATTAAAACTATTCTTACGGGAGAGCCGTAGGAATAGCCTGTGAGGCTATTCTTATGGGACCGTAGGAATAGCCACTTCCTAAAAGTCAAAGATAAAGAAAAAGGCAGTATGCTACAGTTAAAATAGGACAGACTGGAACTATTGCATAGTGACCACCGCCAGCCTCTCTGTAGAGATACTGAGGCTGGGGATAGCTTTGACTGATGTGGGGAGGGAGTTCCAGAGTCGGATGGTTCTAAGGAAATAAAAGTTAGCAAAGTATTGAGTGCTGGAATGTGGGATCAAGTAGTTAAGATTTCTGATGGGGGTCAGGTTACATTGGTCAGTTGCGACGGTCTGGGTCCTTATTTTGTAAAACAAAAGTAGTGAACAGTTTAACCTGCGATACTGGAGGGTTTTCCATTCTAGGGATTTCAACATTTCAATTACACTACTTGTGTAGTTGTAATAATTCATTACATACCTAGCTGCTGACCTCTTTGGACCCGTTCAAGTTTGTGGGTGAGAGATTTCTGCCAGGGATGCCATACACTTGAACAGTATTCTAAATTGGGGCGGATGTAGGTGGTGTATGCGGCTTGTTTAACCTTTATGTTGTTTGTCTTGACATTTCTCTGAATAAATCGAAGGGAAGAGGTTGCCTTAGAGGTTATGTTCTCTATATGTTGTGACCAGTTCAAATCATCGGTGACAGTTATTCCTAGATACTTAGCTGATGAGGTGGACTTTAACTCTGTGTTGTGTAACCTGTAGGGATAAATAATGGGTCTTCTCTTCCTACTTACTCTAAGAATTTAACATTTGTCAGGGTTAAATTCCATTTGCCAGACTCTTTCCCATGTTTCTGACTTATGGTGATCTTCTTAAAGGGATAAGCTGTCATTATTTGATTTGACTGTAAGGTAAACAATGGTGTCATCTGCAAATAATCGGGTTTTACATTTGACTGAGTCTGGCAAGTCGTTGATATATACAAAGAAAAGGCAAGGCCCAAGGACAGAGCCCTGTGGAACACCAGACAGGACTGGAAGTTCACTGGACAAGGGACCTTCAACTGCGACCTTCTAAGTACGATTAGAGAGGAAGGATTTGACCCAGTTAATTATTTGGGAACTAACACTTAGAGATTGTAACTTGTAGATTAACCTCAGATGGTCGACTTTGTCAAATGCCTTAGAAAAATCTATTACGATGACGTCAGTTTGTTGGCCTTGTTCACGTGCTGTAAAACAGGTTTTTTTTTTTTTTTTTAAATGAAAGGTAAATGCTAGTCTTCTGAAATATGATAGAACGCAGTCCACAATATGCAGTGACTGGTCCCCATCATAAATTGGATTTCTAGTTATCCAGACAAAGCAAAAGCACGGTAAGGATGCGTACACCGGATATTGCCATTTAGTGATAAGGTATTTTCCGAAAATGTGATTATTTCTCGTCAGCAAGGTGAGTAAAATCCCGATTTACTATTGTTTTATACTACTTTAGAAGAAAAGAGCATTAATTACTTTTAATAACCAGATACTGTGTATATGCTCTCACAAGCGTCAAATGAGTCAATCTTAAGTAGAAACGCTTAAATTTGTGATAAAATGACAAGTTTATCATTTGATAAATGCATGCCGTGAACACCATCAACTATTTGCATTATGGGGAAAATCTGAATGGTACGATTTTTTAAGTTACATACAATGAAAAAAATGTGCAAAATTTCAACTTTGAAAATGTTGAAATAACGGAGAAATCGGTGATAAATGAGTGTCGACGGTGTACTGTGTATTGAGTTTTCAAAGTAATATTTGTACTGTGTATTGCAGTTTCGTGTACTGAGTATTGAAATTGAAAATCGTGCATATTTTCAGCATTAATGATCATTAAATAGACAAGGCATGTAATGGCATTGGCCCAAATGATGGAATGTCGTTTTCTGTTTGCAGATGGCATTAGACTTCATAGCGAAAATAACAAGCACCAGTCTGGACACTGAAATTACAACTTACAATTACAGCGGCATGCCAATAGTCACTCCAAGTAAAGGCCCAGCCACAAGTATACCCATGAAGTTTTAGAATTATGTTACAAAGGATATGATGACGGTAAGTGCGGAAAAGGTCTCCCCTTATAAGAAGAGCAGATATGAAAATATGTAATCCTTTTGCCTTTAAACTCCAAAAAGACATAAACCTTGGTCATAACATGACCCCCATCGATTATTGTGCCAATAGTTCAAAGGTCAATGTCGTAGGGGCTTTGAACTTTTGAAGTGGTTTCTCCTCAGTAACTTTAGACTCATTTGACATAGAACCTTCAAACTAGTTTTACTTGAAAATTTCTTGAAATAATATAGTCAAAACTATTTTTATTACTTTAAATATATTGTTCTGATAGGTAATCAGCTCACCACTTAATTGCTTCATACGAAACAAAATAGGTGTCATATGCACTGAGCAATTTGTTTTAAAAGTAGGAGGAAACAAGGCCATGTGTTATTCTTGAAATATATTTTGCATTCTTCAATTGCAATATACATGTATATGCCATTTCTATGCTAACAGTTCGTTATTACTTTTATGCGATCAACTTCCGTGTTGACCAAAATAATATATTTCTTGTCAAGGTCAACTTTGAACAATAAAAAACCAAATAAAAAATCAAGAACTGACTTAAAGATCATTCCGAATTTTTGCATGTAACTAAGCTGTTGAATGTAAAATGTTTAGGATCTTTGGTTTAAACATATTTATTCCCAACAATATACATAATTACATTTATATACTAACATTACAAGTACAGTTGATGCAAAGGATTAGAACGAAAGACAAGTCTTATAAGAGTTCTTGTCCTATCTTACTATGATCTTTGTTATTTTATGAATTTTGTGTTTACGTTTCAGTTTCTTTAATACATGTAAATATTTCAATGAACTTGACTATTTGTTCTTTACAAAAGTAAAACATAACTATTAGGTTATTGCTTGTCAAATGTTTGGCAAAATAAATCTGTCACAACAGAACCTTTTTCAGTTTCATTGCCCAGTCTTTTATGTGGGAGTAATGTACTCTCATCATATTTATGCAGTAACTAGCTGCTTCTTATAATGTCAGTAAGTATTCGTGTGTATGGGTTTTCATTTTCCTCTTTTTGCTTGTTCTTCAAAACAACTTGCAATCTTCACTATACCTCATTCTTTCAAAGACTTATAACAACACTCTCCAAAAACCTCGTCTGTCCATGGAATTGCCTTTTGTGTGTCACTAAATTATATAATGGTACTGGTAGCTTGTGTAAATGTTGAGTTCTGCTAGAAGGCGTGGTAGGTAGCACGCATTTCCACTGTCGCCAGTCAACAGGCTCCTCACAATTTGCCCAAAGCTTTAGAAGGGTTTCTTTCTGTTGGAAATTGGTCCCTTTTGTAAGCGTGTTGCTTTTTGCTATATTATTCTCGTCATTTGGGTGGTGTTCAACAAAATAACATACAATAGCCTTAAACTTGTTCGTCGATAAACAAGTTGAATCTGCAACGAAAAAAATCACAATTATGTAGTATTTATTAGTAGGGCGGGCTTTCTGTGAGATATTGAGAATAAGACTTTATTGAAATACCAATGCCAAATTTAAAAAGATGCCTTTAACTGTTTTTTGAAATTTTGAAATAATTCATGTAATATCAACTTAAACAATGCTCAACATCACATAGCATAAGAATAGAATATATATACATTTACAACTGGTAAGCATAACAAAACCTAATGCCGACTGTTGTACTATTGTAACTATGAGTTAAAATTTAGAGGTTATTGCATAAATTACAACGGGAATAAACGTTATAAATATCAATGTAAAATATCACATATCTTCAGGGCTAAAGAAATTACTGTTTTGTACTTTGAAAGGGAAATAAAAATGTACATTATGCAAGATGTATTCTTTAAAATTCAGTGATAATGTCAGCATTACACAGTACAGTAAAATGTGATACTGGTCAATACACAGTACATATATTTGCAATACACGGTGCACCATCGACGCTCATTTATTACCGATTTCTCCGTCATTTGAACAGTTTCAATGCTGAAATGTTTCACATTTTTTCTTTGTATGAAGCTTAATAAATCGTACAATTCAGAATTTTGATCACAAGAAAATAAGTGACTATATCTGGAGAAATGTGCCCCCGGCCTGCATTTATCAAATGATAAAGTTGCCATTTTATCACAAATTTTAGCATTTCTTCATAAGATTGACTCATTTTAGGCTTGTGACAGCATATTCACTGTATCTGGGTAATAAAAGTAATGCTCTTTTCTTCTGTAGTAGTATAATAAATAGTAAATAGCAGTTTTACTTACCTTGTTGGCGAAAAATAATCACGTAATGGCAATATCCGGTGTACGCGTCCTCACCCTGAAAAGGTTTTGCCCCTCCTTTCCCTTGCATTTACGCTACTTTTGGCATCCCCTCCCCCTTTACTTTTAGTAAGTTTTCGTGGCCGAATCCTAAGACGTTACATAATTGTTTTTTCCTACTTGTGTGGGTGCGTTTGTATGCTTGTGAGTCTATAACGGTTCCCTGCTGTTTTCTTATGTGTTGCTTGTTCGTTTTTCTATGTTATTCAGTTGATCGTAGCTGTATGTTTATCTTTGGTACATGAGTGTCTGCAAATGCGTGGCTCTGGAGCTGTGTTTTTGGTGCTCTGTGCTTCCGAGAAATCTACCCTTGGTGAGATCAGAATTTTCTGTTGAAAAAGTTATTAATGCCGGCGTGCAGGGCTCATTGCTCGGGCCTCTGCTTTTTTTAATATACGTTAATGATATTGCTGATTCTCTTTCTAGTATAACACAATAGGAAAGATCGCCGTGAGTCACGCATTAACAACAGATCTGTTTATCTGGTGGTGGGCAAAACAAATGTTTTTTCATCGTTTGTGTATGGGATCGGAATTCTTAATTTTTAATAACTTTTTCGCTCATATATGGATTTTCAAAATTCAAAAAGTTTTGAAATACAATTTTCATAATAATAATTATTTTCCTATTCAAATATCTTTTTTAAATGAATAACTGTTTTAAATGACATATAATTTTAATAGCGGCGTATTGATGTTCAAAACTTTTAGAAAAATCTTTAAGTTTTGTAACGTAGCACAACACAAACACGAGTCTAACATTTTTGATGTTTATTTACACAGTAGAATACTTCGTACATAACTTTCATAATTCATTTTGTAACTTCTTAAGTCTTAACAAATGTCATATCTAAAGCCTAACTTAATCTTAATATCTACGAGACCCATTTCCTAGGTCTCAGTCCAGCCGGACCCCTAAGCCCTTCTGACCACTTCTCAAGACCCTTCATTATATATTCGTTCTGTAACATCATACATATGTACTGTCTGACAATTTGACGTATAAAACGTGTGGGTTTGATATAATAAACAATTACAAACATGCATCATATATCAATTTGACAGGTGTGTAGCTGGTGTACTGTCTAACCCAACTGATTATTTTACACTCGTTACCCACCGAAAGAAAAAATTTGAATTGCAAATTTAAATTTTTCAGACTTGAAGTACTATCTCTTTCCTTACAATATGACATGTAGAATGATAATTTAATATGATCAAGAACATTAGAATACAATCTGAAGAATGATATTAAAGAACAGTGTTAAAGAAAAAATCTTCAGTCATTTATGCAATTAATGTACACAAGAACAAAGGAGAATAGAATTTTAAACTAAACAATTTTCACAATTCATAGAAAGTCTTTTTTTTATATTTTATATCGGCCTTTGTAGTGGCACTTCTCCTTTCTTCCTCCAAGACTTTTTCTTTAACCCGTGTTACATTCATATTTCACAAAACCAATATCTGTAAAATAAAGCAAAACACAGGTGAGTATCTTTTAGAATATATGCTATATAAGAGTTAGGAAAAAGATAACAATTTCGTTTAATAACATTGATAAATTGCCTGTAATTATTGTCGCGTGTATAGAAATTTATCATGATATTTAAATTTCACTTATTTATACAAAGATTTTATTCAGCATATTTATTTTACTTTCGAAATATTTTGATATTTGACTACAGATCTTAAATAAATAGTAAAATCGATATGTAATGACCAAAATATATTAATAATGTACTGAATTATGTATTGATAAGTAGAAAGAGAGAGAAGATAATTAGTTTTTTTTAGTGTTCTGTAAGTTCCCAACTGGACCATTTTCTTCGCCAAACTCCACAGGCTTCCCAGCCAGTCCACTTCACCAATGTCGCTTGGTTTCGCCATCTTTCTACCATTTGTCCTTTGGTTCCGACATTCTTATACAGCGTAACGCATCACCATCAGTCTCAGTAGCTAAAATCTCCCGTCATAGGCCGTAACGCTGTACCGCACTATCCAAGTTTATGATGTTCATCCATCTAATTTCATTTGCTAACTTCTGAAATTATCTAGAGTTCTCCAAGTTATAATATTATTGTTTCATTAACGTAATGTTCAATATTTCAGATGCATTTTCTAGAGTTCTCCAAGTTATAATATTACTGTTGTATTAAAGTCATGTCCAATATGTCATTTATGACAGATAAAATCAAGTCTGCATGTTTACAAATTGTCATAATACAAAATGCAAATGTCATCATTTTGCTTTGACAGGTACTTCTCGATATGTAACCGTTAGGTATAATTAGTTTCCCTTTGGCTATTACATAATGACAGTCCACAATACGACAAGACTTATAATGTTGACTTGGAATACACTTTTTCCCATGTTAATTTGACAGTTTGTTGGTATTTTATTTCGGACAGTTCGTAATTTATTCAAGGCAGTTCGTTCGTACTTTCTTTTCATAAGTGGTATATGTACTTCGAATAAACCGTTATGTTACCGAAAACCTTACTTCTTTGTACTTTGTTTTGCAAGCTATGTCCTACGTTTTACATTATTCGAAAAATAAAGATATCAGCCAAAATATGTTTCTAACAAAAAGCAAAACATGTTCTCAACATAAAAATATACTTTTTTAAAAATGTATAAGATAGCTATAAAATTCTACAAAATAAAGCATTTAGTCATTTCCAAATACAAACAGACATACATACAAAACCAACACCAATATATAAACAGAATAACTGGTAATAATTTCTTCCATGATTATATTTACACAATGTAACCTTTCTAGATGATTCAACAGAAATATTATGTCGTCCGCGAGAAAAATATAAATTTTCCGGCAAAATACCCTGCTTAAAAACCATGAAAGGTAACCTAAAAGTAACAGCACGTTCGACTGTTTTTGCAACTCTTTGACAAAAATACTACATCAGGTCTCATAAAACAAAAGCTATTGCGCTAAAAATATCCGGTACACACATGTACCTCATAATGCAATATATGCATCGATTTCACGCTATGATAGTAAGACTCCGATTAAATATTTCGGAAGACAGTATCTGTGTCTGTATAATAGTATACATCTTACAAAACAACTGGGATAACAACTTCCAGTCTCACAAACACAATATCAAGTAACACCTAGTATCTCACAATATATATAAATTCGACCTTACTGGAATCCACATGTTCCAGCGACAATATCAAGTCATTTTTGCATAATAAACATATTCTTGTGCCATATCAGGCTTCAAAATATTTCCAGCACAACAGACCAGACCAACCTTTTAATTTACTGAGACCTGAAGTAACCATATGGTTAGAAAGATAACCATGTACAAATTTATTCAGCAATGACAATTTAACCCAGCAATGCATTATCATGCATAAAACATCTTAAACACGAATTCCACGTATTTAACTAGTTTTCAGCCGTTCCTTGTATTTTCACATATATTCGTGATGAAATATTACCCATAACCTCAACAGAAACTATTTACAACTCATTTGGCGCATATCTATGACTATACACAAGTTTCATAGGACAATCCATCTTCCTTCATTTAAACAATTTGTCAATGCAGGAATGCTCAAAACTGTTTAAATGTGGCCATAAGGGAAACAAATATCATATGGAACAAGTAAAATAAACATAATATGACAAGTAACATTTTCGAAAAACAAATATTTTCACATTTGTATTTCTTAATTCAGTCTCTTGAGTATTTTCCTCAATGCATTGTTTCTTACTGTTTTTACTTTTTTTCTAACTATATTTTACTCTTTTTTTAAGAATTTTGTATATTATGAGTTAGGTTTTATCATTAATAAATTTGTATTTTCTTTTCATGTCTAACAATTAATCAAAAATAAATTTACCTTGAAATTTTGATCAAAAATAGAAACAAAAATTTGACAAGCTTGCAAAATTATACAAGAAGATAGGTAAGATGGTAACTTACAGTTTCTCTTCATTCGTCTTGGCAGCGTGTCGTCGTTGGCAGAAGTACTTCGCTTGGTAATGTCGCAACAACCCATCCTGAAATTCGACATCCTGTCTGCGGCTCCAAAAATTGAATAATGGTTGTGTAACGTAGCACAACACAAACACGAGTCTAACATTTTTGATGTTTATTTACACAGTAGAATACTTCGTACATAACTTTCATAATTCATTTTGTAACTTCTTAAGTCTTAACAAATGTCATATCTAAAGCCTAACTTAATCTTAATATCTACGAGACCCATTTCCTAGGTCTCAGTCCAGCCGGACCCCTAAGCCCTTCTGACCACTTCTCAAGACCCTTATATATTCGTTCTGTAACATCATACATATTATATATTCGTTCTGTAACATCATACATATGTACTGTCTGACAATTTGACGTATAAAACGTGTGGGTTTGATATAATAAACAATTACAAACATGCATCATATATCAATTTGACAGGTGTGTAGCTGGTGTACTGTCTAACCCAACTGATTATTTTACAAGTTAAGCGTATACAAACACGATCTCTCCTATTTGCAAATCAAACCTAAACATTTGATAAGTGTGAAACAAAAAATACAGTGGCACATCATGCCGATACGACCTCAAAGTTTTATAAGACCTTTCAGTGTAAAAAAGAATTGTTTGAAACTCGTTCCTCACACAATTTGGGATATACTGGAATAACCTGAGTGATCATGGTGTGTGTGTTGGGGAGAGTGGGGGGGGGGGGGGGGGGTCAAACAAATAGAGCTTAATAATTAACAAAACACCAACATCGAGATTAGTAATACCATTCTAACTTTATATTCCGCCGCTCCTATGCCAAAAGCCCTTGCAGTGTTTTAGTACTACCAAAATCATAACCTTATTGCAATTGTATGCCTGAGGTGTATAGCACTCTCCCTTTCAGTTAGAATGAGAATAATCAGTATTTCATACATTAATTGAGTTACGTGATAGTTAAGAAGAATCAGAATGTACTGACTGGTAAAAACTTGTTATCGTCAATTTTTGTGTTATCTAATCCTGCACCAGAATTTACTTTTGATTATAAAAGGTGTTCCCTAAGCTTTTTTTTATAGCAAACAATGTAAAATATTATCTATCTATATAGACTGCATCACGCCTCTTTTCGAGTATTACGTGCAGCTGCGCGCCTGTACAAGAAATTTGAAAGTGGAATGGACAGGAGTATAAAAGTAATACAGGATGTGTATTGCAAGCATGAAATACAGTTGATAGTGTTAAAAAACAAGAAGGATTTACAGATAAAAGCAGTTTAAAAGCAGGTCTATCATGTTAAGCATTTGTGCAAGTTTGGTCACACCCTGCTTAAACTGGTTCAGGGTTGGGGCTTGCACAGTTTGTGCGGGAAGGGAATTCCAAAGCACTACATGGTGGCTGGAAGAAAAGAGTACTTACAGTAATTACAGGGAGTGAGGATCTGGGTATAGGAGTGGGGATGCATATGTCTTGTTAGACGGGATGTAGAAGTTGAAGGCTCACACTTTGATTCTTTACCAGTTCTATCAGGGGTTCCCCAAGGTTCAGTGTTGGGTCCTTGTCTCTTCCTTTGTTTCATCAATGACCTTCCTGACTCTGTTAAAAGTAGAATACTCTTATTTGCTGATGACACCATCATATACCTCACTATCGACTCATTAGTAGACTCTTACAAACTTCAAGATGATTTGACAAAATTAGAAGAATGGGAACGTAAATGGTCTATGGAATTTAATCCTGATAAATGCGAAACCATAAGAATCTCTAAAAAAAAAAAATATCATCTTTCCATATAAATTACATAATCAAGAACTAAAAACCACAGAAAATGCTAAATATCTTGGGATTACTATTAGTGATGACTAAAGTTGGAAAAAAACATATTGAAATTACATCTTCAAAAGCTAATAACACCCTCAGATTTATAAAAAGAAATGTACAATGTAATAACCGTAATACCAAAGAAATTTAAACTGCCTACAAAACATACGTTAGAAAAGGTACAAAGAGCTGCAGCCAGATATGTTATGAATGACTACTCAAAGCAGCGTAACATCAATGCTTGAAACTCTTAAATGGAAGACATAAGAACAAAGAAGAATACATGCATCTCTAATAATGTTGTATTAAATATCACACAACCTTGTCTCTGTAGATCATAACCAGCTGACAACCTCTGGAAAATTAAACTTTATCATTCCATCTTCAAGAACACAATATCATATGAACTCCTTCTTTCCCCGCACAATCGGATACTGCAACGCCTTACCTAATAACGTCAAGGACAGTGTAAACCTTTAGTGCTTCACATCTGACCTAGACTTGTATATGTACTAATGTCATCATCCTGTTTTTATTTTTAACAAGCTGTATATATTACTGCTCTTCCTCTCTTAACAACAAGAATATCATGTATCATGTAACACAGCAACATGCTTTTAACAACTGCCCCGACCTCCCAGTTATGATCAGAAATTGATTGTGGGAGTATTTCCGTAGATTTAGATGTAGATGTAGATGTAGATGTGGGGCTGGCATAAGGAGGAAGTGGTACAGCAACCAAACCATTCACTATTTTGTAGAACGTAAGGAGGCGTACGTGAATCAGATCTCCTATTTTCAAGGGTACGCCATCTCAGCTGATTTAGCATGCATGTGACACTGCTGTAAGGGGAGTAGTCATGATTAACCCATCGCGCTGCCCTCCGCTGAATCATTTCGATCTGGTGAATGTTATGTTGGGTATATGGGCTCCAGACACAGTTAGCATATTCCAGCTGTGGCCTAACTAGAGCTTTATAAGCTTATTCTGCTTAGACATTATAAAATTGCTCAGGAAAGCGACCGTTTTCGTCCACAACATCTACGTTGACTGAACAGTAAGGCTGTCTCAGATTTAAATAATTGACTGTTGAGAATTACGAATCGAGTACTCCTATACGGTACGGTATCTATCTATAAATACTGCATGACACCCTTGCGAGTATTTTATGCAGGTGCGCGTCAGTGCATAAGAGTTTAAAAGCAGGAATGTACAGAAGAATTAAAGTAATACATAATGTATTTGTGAGAATTTGAGAAAAAGCTGATAGTGCTAATAAAAAGGCGAAATGTACAGTAAAAGGATTAAAAACAGCCTGGTCACTCAGAAGTCTTGGCCCAGTTTGGTTACCCCTTGCCTAAACTGGTCCAGGGTAGATATATATAGGTGCTTGAGCAATGTCAGCCGGCAAAGAATTCCAGAGAATGATGGTAGCCGGGTAGAAAGAGAACTTGTAATAATTACAGGGTGTTTGAATTTGCCGGAAAGATTGGGAATGCATGTGTCTAGTGAGCCGGGTAGGAGGTAAAATATAAGATGGCATTGGCACTGCAACCAGTCCATGGACAATCTTGTAAAACATCAGTAGCCTGGCATCATTTCTTCTGTTTGCAAGGGAACGCCACCCCAATTGCTTTAACATGTGTGTGACACTGCTGTAATTTGAATAGTCACTGGTGACCCATCGAGCGGCCCTGCGTTGGACCATCTCGATTTTATGTATGTTGAGCTGTGTATGTGGACTCCACACTGAGCTGCAGTACTCTAGTTGTGGTCTAACAAGGGTTTTGTAGGCAAATTCCCTAATATTTTGCTGTTTTGAGGGAATATTGCGCTTAATGAAGTTAAGTGTTTGACCAGCTGTTGAAGTGACCTGGTTTATGTGTTTGTTCCAGTTTAGATCTGAAGTGATGCTAACACCAAGGTATTTTGCATCACTCACGGTTTCTAGTGTCTGCCCATGTAGTGTGTAAGTGGATTTGTAAGGGTGTTTAGACTTGGAAATATTAATCACTGTACATTTGGATGGATTGAATTCCATGTCCCATGTGTGTTCCCATTTTTGTAACCTGGTTAAGTCCCCTTGCAGAGTATGTTGTTGTGTAACATTGTTGACTGTGATATAAACAGCAGTATCATCAGCAAATAACCGGGCCTGTGAAACAATATTTTCAGGCAGGTCGTTTATGTATAGCAGAAAGAGAAGAGGGCCGAGGACAGAGCCCTGTGGGACACCAGATGTGACCGGGACCTCATCCGACTTATCACCATTGACTAAGACGGACTGACGGCGACCGATGAGAAATGATTTGACCCACTGTAGTTAACAGTCCTGGATGCCATGTTGGTGCAACTTATATAGTAACTTTAGGTGATTAACCTTATCAAACGCCTTTGAGAAGTCGAGGAGTATTAAGTCTGTTTGGTGACCTTGAATTAAATTCCTGGATAGGTCCTCGACAAGTCCTAACAGTTGAGTTTCGCATGACCGTTTTGACCTGAAGCCATGCTGAAGGTGATAAAGTATGTTGTTGACCTGGAAATGTTTAGTAATGTTTGATGCGACAATGTGCTCCATAACTTTGCAAAGAACACATGTCAGGGAAATGGGTCTGTAGTTAGCAGGGTTGCTTTTGTCACCCTTCTTAAAGAGAGGAGTGACATTCGCCTTGGACCAGTCGGAAGGGATAGTGCCTGTTTCTAAAGATTTTTGGAAAAGTTTGGTAACCAGGGGGGCTATTTGTACACTTAGGTTTTTCAGGACTACCGGTTTTAAGTTATCGGGACCGCAAGCTTTGTCACTCTGTAATGTGGACAAAAGCTTTTGGACACCATTTACACTGATGGAAATTTCAGACATTTTGGGGTATTGAGGCTTTGGGGCATTGCTGAACAGGTATTTAGTTTTCATTAAGCATAGCTGACCTAGTTTTAAGGGATTCATTGGAGTGAAGACGGACTGGAATTGGCGGTTGAGAACATTTGCCTGGCCCCTGCTATCTGTGATAAGGTTATCATTTTCCGATAGTGGGGCAATGCCTTGAGTGTCCTGTTTAGCATTTTTGATAGTTGAGAAGAGCTTTTTACGGGAGAAGTTTTGACCTGGTTTGGGGTTATTTGGATCACCTGAGTGTGCTTCTAGGACATATTCTAGGTAGTTTGTGTGGGCCTGCTTTATCTCCATTTTGACCTGGTTTCTGAAATTTTTGTACTGATGTTTGACCTTTGAATTTGAACTGTTTTTCTGTTTTTTGTACAATTTATTTCTTTGTCTGATTTGTCTCTTGATGCCTTGGGTGATCCAGGGAAGAGATGGTTTAGAACCCAAGCTCTTGGAGGGAATGAAAAGATTTATTCCTTCATGGATAAGATCTTTAAATTCTATCCACAGCTCTTCAATAGATTTGGAATGGAAGTCACTAAACATAGAAGGTGACTTTGATTTTACAAACTGTTGGAAATTGACCCAGTTGGCTTTCCGAAATAAGTGTACAATACGAGGTTTTTGTTTATTAAGACGGGGTTTGACCTCAGAGGTAATTTGGACAATATCATGATCCGAGATACCAGCTACTGACTTTACGGATTTAATAAGGGTAGGGTTGGATGTGAAAAACAGATCTAGAGTATTATTTAACCTTGTGGGGAAATTTACCATTTGTTGTAATGAGAAATCATTTACTAAAGATATGAAGTCTTCATAAAGTTTGGGGAGGGAGCAACCGGGCTTGACTGTAGGGATGCTCTCGTCCCATGCTAATTTTGGGAAGTTAAAGTCGCCGGTAAGCCAAACTTTACCTTTAAGTTTGCTTACCATTTGTAGTGACTTGTACAATTCTAAGATGCTATTTTCATCATATTCATGGCTTCTATAGTATAATGCTAAGTAAAGAGGTTGTGATCCAAACAATTCCAGTTTTAACCAAATGATTTCACAGTTTGTTTGTAAGCTTTTCATTTCGGAAACTACGATTGAGTTTTTAACCAGTATGAAGACCCCACCCCCAGATTTACCTGTGTTCCTATCACGTCTGTAGGGGGTATAACCTAAAATATGTGGGAAAATTTCACTATCGGTATGTTTGGATGTAAGCCATGACTCGGTTCCAAAAACTATGTCAGGTTTTTCTGTATCAAGAAGAGTATGAAATTCTAATTTCTTGTTTACAATCGATTGAAAATTTATGGTCATGACTTTCAGGCAGGAGAAAAAGTTTTTAACATTCTTTTTCTCAGTTTTGTTTGGAATAACGGGAACTGCAGGATCGGACAGTAGGGTGAAACTATTTTGGGATTCTATTTGGGTACTGTATGGAAATAAACCAGAACAACAACAACAACAACTTCAGAAGTAAGGAAAACAGGGACAGCTTGCCAATACATATTTAAGCATTTACCGAAGACAACAATTGTCAAAGTTGTCAACGTTTATGTATTACGTATTTTTCTTTTGAAAGAAATATGAAAGGTTTCATGTGAAAATATGAATGTACACCATTTGCATGTGACCATATATTCGGATAAAATATGCCATACGCCCACTGGCTTAAATGTCAGACTTTGGAGGAAAAAAGATGGGCAGTGGCTAGGATTACGGTACCGTAATCCTAGCCTCCGAGTCTAGGATTACGGAAGTTCCGTATTTCTAGACAACCCTACGAGGATAGGCTAGGATTACGGAAGTATTTAAGAGGCATCAAGTATATGTTAGGACATGCATAAATGATGTTTTAAACATTTTTTTTCAGTTAAAATAGCGATTTTTTCATGCCTGTCGTATCGTGTTATGATCCGCCATTTAGGGTTAACGATATATTAATGGCGGCACTCGCTACCGGGTGTATAAACAGAGTAACAGCTGTTAAAAATCTGTAGTCAAGTGTTAAAAAAAGAGAGACCCCACAAAAAGAAGGAAAAAATCAATAAAAAGGAAGAAAAGAAAGAAAAATCATTAATATGAAATAATAACATGCTCTTAACAAAAAACAAAATTACAACACTATTTTTTAAAAAGAAACAAAAGAAAAAAAACACAATATTTTTTATGGAAATTGTAAAATATGGGCATGTAGTCGCCACCATTAATATATCGTAACCCAAAATAACGGATCGATAACACAAAATAGTATGACAGGCATGAAAATCGATATTTTAAGTGGAAAAAAAGTATGTTTACAGCATAATTTATACATGTCCTTAAATATATTTGATGCCTCTTAAATACTTCCGTAATCCTAGCCTGTCCTCGTAGGGTTGTCTAGAAATACGGAACTTCCGTAATCCTAGACTCGGAGGCTAGGATTACGGTACCGTAATCCTAGCCACTGCCAAAAAGATGACACCAGGCACATTAAAAGCTCATTCCATTGCAAAGAAAAAACCAGCATGAAAAATATGTAATGAGTTATTAATCCCTTCAAATAATTTATATTTGAATACAGGCTGACTCGGACCATGGCTGATTCGGACCAAATTTACTTAATTGGCTTATTCGGCCCAAATTGTTTAAATTTTCCTGACACTAATGTCGAGAGTAAAAATAAAATTTATGAGTATTAAGTTTAATGTCTGATGCAAAGAATAATTAAAGTCATTATTTAAATGCATAAATGATGCATTTTAGTTTGTCAAAACTTCCTACCTGCTTGGTACGGTGTATATTTTATGGCCTTACTTCAAGTGAAACCTCTATATAAGCTATAATCAACATTATTTTCGGAAAATTTCTGAACCATCCAAAATTTATGATCATTATTGACTGTTAAATAAAAGTTTGTGGTCTGAATCTGCAAAATATATGGTCATTATCTACTA
This sequence comes from Mercenaria mercenaria, assembly GCF_021730395.1. Taxonomy (NCBI): domain Eukaryota; kingdom Metazoa; phylum Mollusca; class Bivalvia; order Venerida; family Veneridae; genus Mercenaria; species Mercenaria mercenaria. The sequence continues at coordinate 66,465,764 of NC_069373.1, forward strand.
TCATTCAAAGTATGTGGTCCGAATCAGCCAAAATATTTGGTCCGAATCAGCCTGTTTCCTTTATATTTGCATGAGCTTACCAAGATTAACCAGTTACTAGTTAAAACTTTAGATGTCAATATTATTACGGATAGTTCTAGTAACATTGACTCACAACAGTCCACATGAGGATGGTGAAGTATCAAATGATATAAATTCTGATAGCAATATAGCTAACGATAGTTCTAGTCATAGCCTTAGCCTAGTCACGACATTCTTCAGGAGCAAGATGTTGTATCCAATATTTCAGACACAGATTCACACAATGGTGCAGTATCAATTGATATTAACTCTGATGGCAATGTAAATAACGATAGTTCTAGTCACATTTCTAGTCATATACTAGTTCTAGTCATAGATCTAGTCATACTCATAGCCCTAGTCATGACAATCATCAGGAGCAAGATGTTATATCAAGTATTTCAGACTCTGATTCATACGATTCTGACCTAGCTAGGTTCAGATGATACTTTTCATGGCTGATTTTGATGATAACAGCATCAACAATTTAGATAAGACTTCAAATGAAGATACTGTGAATTTCCCTGAAATAAGAGACAGTCTTTTTATCTACTGCACAAATGCAGATATCCTGTTGAATAAACTAGATGAACTTAAAGTCAGAATTCACTTAACTAATCCAGATATACTGATTATAACTGAAGTATACCCAAAATATGGAAATTCTGAAGACATTTCATTTGCGGAGCTACAATTAGAAGGTTACACTCTTTACACAAGTAATGTTAGTCATACTAGTAGAAGAGTTGTTATCTATGTTAAGAGTAATATCTCCTTTAACATTGTTACAGACCTGACAAAGCATTCTTTTAAAGAATCCGTATGGGTGGAAATTAATGTCAATAAAACTACATCTTTGTTGATAGGGGGTGTCTATAGAAGCCCAAACTCAGATACTGAAAATAATACTTTACTTTGTGACTTAATATCTAAAGCTAAAAGTAAAAATTATTCACAAACAGTAACAGGAGATTTTAACTTTCCTGAAATAGACTGGAATTCATGGAAAACTACCAAGAGTGAGAATCATATATCTTTCACATTTCTTGAATGTTTAAGAGACAACTTTCTGGAGCAACCTATCAACCATCCAACCAGATGGGCACAAGAAGAACCAGGAAATATTTTAGATCTATGTCTAGTTGATCTTATACGCAACATTGAAATTACCTCTAGATTAGGCAACAGCGATCACTTAAGTATTGAAATGGAGTTTTAATGCCTGCTATAAATGAACATACAACTGATTGTCTTAAAAGAAACTACTATAGAGGGGATTACTTAGCTGCTAAGGATAAAATAAGTGATATTGACTGGAGCTGCATGGACCCTATGAACATGGAGGACAGTTGGAAATACTTTTCTGAGATATAAATAAAATTGTCAGTGAGACAGTTCCTCTATACAAGTCACACAAAAAGAAACCTAAACCTTATTGGATGGATAATTATTGTCTAATACTCGTCGAAGACAAATATTGAGCTTGGAAGAAGTACAGTTTCTCTCGAAAGCATGAAGACTACCTAAGATAGTGTACTATTAGGAATAGAGTTACACAAAGTGTAAGGTATTGTAAAAAACTTTACGAAAGAGGAATTTCCCTAGATGTCAAATCTAATCCAAAGTCATTCTGGAAATTTGTTAAACATAAGACTAATGTAAAATCTGGTGTTAATGATTTGAAAAGCTCTGATGGAGAGTGGATAACTGATGACACTGACAAAGCTGAGGAACTAAACAACTTCTTCTCTTCAGTATTTACAAAAGATGAGAGTGTTGAAATGCCAAATTTTGATAAAAATATTGACAGCTCTATTACTGATATAGTGGTCACTGTAGATAAAGTCAAATCTCTACTGAAAGCTGTAAATATTTCAAAATCAGAAGGACCAGATAATATGCATCCTAGATTTCTTAAAGAAACAGCTGAAAGTATTGCTGTTCCTGTTACTATACTATTCAACAAATCATTATCACAAGGATCTGTCCCAAATGAGTGGAAGCCAGCTAATGTTACAAGTATTTTTAAAAGTGGTGATAAGACTCAAGCAAGCAACTATAGACCTATAAGCATAACCAGCATTTTATGCAGACTCTTAGAAGATATAATAAAGACATCTATAATGTCTCACTGTAATGACAATAAAATATTTTCTGACTCTCAGTATGGTTTTAGGAACAGGAGAGGTTGTATATTACAACTGCTGAAAGTTTTTGATGACTGGTCTAAATTCATAGATAATGACACTCCCATTGATGTTATTTTCCTGGATATAAGGAAAGCTTTTGATTGTGTTCCACATGGTAGACTAATTTTAAAGCTGAAGTCATTGGGTATATCTGGAAATGTTTTAAATTTGATCAGCAACTTCCTGAAAGATAGAAAGCAACGTGTAGTTATAAATGGACAAGCATCAGAATGGTCAGATGTCTCAAGTGGTGTTCCCCAAGGATCAGTCCTTGGCCCTTGTTGTTTATATTGTATATAAATGACTTACCAGATCAAGTAAAATCATACTGTAAATTATTTGCTGATGATGCCAAGCTCTACAAGGATTTACACAATCTCCAGGATTTTGAAACAATTCAAGAAGATCTTGATAAACTTTGTGAATGGACATCCAAATAGCTTATGTACTTCAATATAGGCTATAGATAGGTCAATATAGATAGGTCATGCACATTGGGAAGGAAAACCCCTGTTTTGACTATGAAATGTCAGACAAGAATGGACATGTAAGAAATTTAACAGTTGTTGACAGCGAAAAGGATCTGGGAATTTATATAGAACATGATTTAAAGTTTAAAAAGCATATAAGCCTAACAGTAAATCGTGCAAACAGACTTGTAGGTATCATTAAACGATCATTTTCTTATCTGAATAGAGAAACTCTATTAATTCTGTACAAAACACTTGTTAGACCAGTTCTGGATTATGGAAACGTTATATGGTACCCGACACTGAAAAAGGACATTAGGATGATTGAAAATGTTCAGCGAAGAATCATCAAGATTTTACCTGAGTTGTACAATCTTTGTTATGAAGATAGATTAAAAGAATTGAAATTTTCCACATTGCTGCATAGAAGAAACTGCATGGACTTAATACAAGTTTTTAAAATCATAGAAAATGTTGATGACATTCCTATGGATGGTATGTTTGAATTTGCGGACAACCAAACCCGAGGTCATAATAAAAAGTTGATAAAACCTAGATGTTTGAAAACGTTTCGTCTTAGATCATTCTGTGTTCGTACAATTGATATGTGGAACAGTTTGCCTGACAATATTATCAGTGCTAATAATATATTACAATTCAAGACACTGTTCGATAGACATCATGGTGATGCAAGATATGATACCAGTAACATTTATTAATCAGCCATCATGACTCTACTGTTTAACAACCATTTTACACCGGAAGTGTACTAGTAATTTGGTAGAAAGCTTTAATAGACGTAGATGGCGAGTTCCAGGACTCAAGAAGATTCTACAAGACCAATACAAGTTCCAATACAAATAAATACAGCTACCTGCCCAGATTGTTACTAAAAATAAAAAAAGTGTTAGCTCAATAACTTAAGTTAGAAGACAGAGGACAAAACAAAACTGAAGCTATTTGAAGGGGTCATGGTCAGTGTAATTTTTATATGATTTATAAAGAAATACATTCTAATTTCCAAGATGTATGTGATATATTAATATACCACATATTAGTAAATGTTAGTTCCCAGTAATCAGTGTTTTTGTTTTTCATTTCAGATTTGTTTTAAACTGAGTACATACCATATCTGACATTCCTCCGTTCCTGTTTTACTGAACATGGCTGAGAATTCAGCTGGCACTTTTCAATTTGTTCCATTCAACAGCTTTCTAGATGGTGGATTCTGGCATAAACTGGCCTACAAAAAGCTCAATGTTTATGCTTTAGATGACAGTGTTAAAAGTATTCAGGCATCATATTACAATGGAGATCCACCGGGCATGCCATGTAGAATGAGTTTAGATCATACAGCTTTTGATGAGGACACTAAACCACCAACACGTTGCTTCCGTGCTCGTGGTTCATTGTTCAATACCAATACTTTGGACGGTTTTAAAGAAATTGATAAGAAGACCATTTTAGATAAGATTGGGACTGAGATTTGGGAGTCTGTGACCTCCGGTCAAGCTGTAGAAGATCCAAGCCTTCTGTCACGCTTTCTGCTGCTTACGTTTTCTGACTTAAAGAAGTACCATTTCTACTATTGGTTTGCTTTCCCATGTTTGTGCCCTGCTGAAGATTTTAGCCTCCTGAAGAAGCCAAGGATACTATCAGATGTTTATTCACAGGCACAGGTATTTACCACTTTGAAACTTTTTGTGCGCAACTAGGACATTCGTTCTGAGTTTTTTTGGGGGCTGAATATGGTACTATTCTTCTGCTGGATTAATAAAAAGAAAGAACCGAAATTTCTTTGGGAAACAAAAAATATAATGTACTTGGCATTTTAATGACTTGACTATACCTGTAATGTGCTGACTTGGAATCATTTGCTTTTCACCACTCCTGGTTTGAACCTGGTCATGTTATCATGTGAGAAAGCCATCCAGTTAGCTAGGGGAAGGTCTGTGGTACTAACCATGTATCCACCTGTGTAATGCCTCATAATGCTCAGAGGAACACCTTGAGTCTTTAATTGCATGAACATTGCAGCCATATGTTCTGAATTCTGTCTGTTTGACTTGAGACCAAACAACTGACAAACTTGAATTAAGCCTTAAAAGAATGTTAAAAAAAGAATGAAGTTATCATTTATTATAGAATTTTTTTTTTTTAAAAGAAGAAGAGTCATTAATAGAATGTTTAATAAACTGAATAATCATTAATAGAATGTTAAAAAAAAACCAGAAATTTTGAGTTACTTTCAATCAGACTGGAGATATATTATGAATATCATTATTGTTTTTTTACAAAAATGAAGTTTTATTTTAGATATCACAGCTGGTAGAGAATTACAACACATTTCAAGCGTCACTGACTGAGAGTGTAGGGTATTTCATCATTATCCAAGATGGTGACCAACTGTTTATAGACAAAGTATGCAATACCCAGAAGCATATTGATAATGGGACTAAAGTAGGTTTCCAGTTTGAACCTTGTTTTTGGTATATTAGAAAAGGATACGAACAGCGGTTATGTAATACAAATTGTCCAAAATTTGCTGTGCACAATAGAAAGTTGTTAAACTATTGAGATTACATAGACCACTATCTTGTCTATTACGCCATATGTTGGTGACAGTTCGCTTTTCTCCCAGGGGTTTTGACAAAATATTCTGGGTTCTGTTACCAGTATGTGCCACATGCATTGTTTACTGTATGCAGTATATGTATAAAGTCAGTAGATTTGTTCGAACTTTACACTCTTTGTTCGTGCAATAGTTCATATAAGTATAGACCATACAGGCAGTGGGGGTGTATATCTGGTACACCGGAAGGCGTTCACCTCACTGCCTTCAAATTCTTCGTGATAAGTTAAAGTCTGTGACTGATATGTGATGGTACCTGTACATCGATTTGTACATACTTGAATTATGTCATTTTTACAGTATTAAAGTTGGCTCTGCCATATTATGCAGAACTGTATGTAAACTATTGTTAACATTGTTGTTGTTGTTTTCAGGTAGTTTTTGGATTTGCCGATCCCTCCACAATGGAAAGTCATCCAGGCTGGCCACTTAGGAATTATTTGGCTCTTATATCACACCATTGGTAAATATGCAAATTATAAGTTTTCAGTGCAACCTAAAGCATATAGGGTCATCATGACACTCTTGTTAACTTAAATGAGACAAAAATTGAAACATAAATTATTATTATTATGTCTCTTTGTAAGATAGAAAAAGGTAATTATTTAAAATGTCCAAGTTGCTTTAAAATGTGGGACATATAACCTTAGTGTTGTGTTGTCAGGTAAATAAAAACACACATCTACTATATTATTTTGATTTAAAAGTGAAGTAAAGTAGTTGATAAGATATCTTTGCGCAAATTCTAGGTTCCTTCAAGTACGTCTAATGATGTTACTGATTATAAGCCCGAGTTGTTAAATTAGAATAAACAAATTTAATGTCACTGCTTAGCAAAGCTGTTTATGTGTATATTACAGGGGTGCCAGACTTGGTGATGTTGAAGTGGTATGTTTTCGCTACCTCAGCAGGTCTGGTGTACACGATATCAACCACAGCTTACTTCTCAATGTAAAAATATCATCTATGGCTGACACTTCAGGTTAGATTTTATGTCTTTGTATGTAGAACAATGCTGTATTTCAACAGTATTTCATTTATGTAATAGCAGTCCGTTAAACCCTACAATATTTACAGTAGAAATGTGTTACTTGATGAAAATTTTGTACAGTAATCGATATCAATCACTAAAAATTGTATTGACACCAGTGGGAGAGCATCACAAAACTCGATTGGGAGCATCTTGAAACTCGATTTGGAGCTCTCAGAACTCGATTTGGAGCACTCGGAACTCGATTGGGAGCATCTCGAAACTCTATTTGGAGCACTCGGAACTCGATTGGGAGCATCTCGAAACTCAATTTGGAGCACTCGGAACTCGATTGGGAGCATCTCGAAACTCGATTTGGAGCACTCGGAACTCGATTGGGAGCATCTCGAAACTCTATTTGGAGCACTCGGAACTCGATTGGGAGCATCTCGAAACTCTATTTGGAGCACTCGGAACTCGATTTGGAGCATCTCGAAACTCTATTTGGAGCACTCGGAACTCGATTGGGAGCATCTCGAAACTCTATTTGGAGCACTCGGAACTCGATTGGGAGCATCTCGAAACTCAATTTGGAGCACTCGGAACTCGATTGGGAGCATCTCGAAACTCTATTTGGAGCACTCGGAACTCGATTGGGAGCATCTCGAAACTCTATTTGGAGCACTCGGAACTCGATTTGGAGCATCTCGAAACTCAATTTGGAGCACTCAGAACTCGATTGGGAGCATCTCGAAACTCTGTTTGGAGCACTTGTTAACATAATCAGCATATGACTTACATACAGTTTGCCTGACATTCCCTATGGAAAGAATGCTCTGTGATGCAACGTTAGAACATTCAACAAGATTTTGAGATTAATTATTTAAGATGCTTGCAGCAATTGAAACAGTGTAAGATTTAAGACTGAGAAATCAAAACTTGAATAACACCTTACTGAAGTGTGTGATTTTCAGATTGGTGTGACACACATAGGTTTTATTTCATACCTAAATAAAACTACAAAATTAATATTTCTGAATTTCTAACATGTGCTTAAAAACTTCTCAAGAAGCAAGATTGCAGATAATACCTTTTATAAACGTTCAGGCTAGAATTGAGATGTACATAAATTATTCCTAATAAACTGCATGTATTAGTTTACTGCAAGTTATTTCATAATTTTTTTTAGACATAATGGCACAATGCAGGAAATGTAGATACTCCAAATTTTTATATTTTCAGCATGCCCTAAATGTGTGGGCTGGGAGAAAAATGAAAGACAGAAACTGGGACCACGACTGGTGAATTTAAGTTCTTCAATGGATCCTGTCAGGTTTGTGCTGATTTTTCCTCAGCTGTAAGGCAACCTGCTTATTAGACAGGGTCTGGACTTTGGTTAAGTTTTGTCTTACTTGTCTGTTTGATTTGTTTTGTGTGCATGCATGATGGTCTTGTGTGCATCCAGGCTGGTTTTTTGAGTGGCTTTCCCTGTTGAATATACAGCCTTGATTCTTACCTCTTCCCCCAATACCCAACCCTTTTCTGTACCCAATCCTCATTTTTGTATCTTCAGGTCTCCTACTGAAACCTTTAAAACCTTTAAAAACCTTTAATTTCAGAGCAAACCTTTAAAACCTTTAAATCTTCTGAAAAAACCTTTAAAACGGCCAAATAGCCTATAATTTTCACTCAAAACCTATATTTTTGTTCAGACTGCTTGCCGTGCCAGTTTAAAGCAAGTAATGGTTATACTACTGTATTTCTTCCCCCCTTTTAAGTGTTGTTATTAGGATACTGCTTGTGTATCTTTCATCTTGAGTTTTTCAGAATGCTGTTGTGTTCACCAGACCACATACATGTAGTAAATACCTATATATATTGTGTTTTCAACGAGAATTCCGACAAAAATAGCCTTTATTTACTCTTTATTTTTTAATATTTTACACTAAAAGGCCTTTATTTCCATAGATTGGAGCCTTTATAAAAACCTTTATTTTTGTTCAGGCCTGCTAGGAAGCCTGTATCTTGCATATAATTAAAATGTGCTTGCTGTTGGATTTTTGAAGCAGTCCATCTACTATATTTTTCCACTACAATTTGTATTTGTTGCAGACCCTCTTTTCAAAGTATGGGTCTTGCTGTGCTCTGTGCTTTCTGGAAATGTACTCAAACCTATTAAGTTTTAAAAATTGGTGGTTCCTTTAGAGACCCATTTACAAGACATCTTAATGTTACAATTGTTAACATGTGGTTTACTGCTTTTTAAGTTGACAAAAGAAAAAAAAAACAATTGAAGAAACACTGATTACTGTTTCTATAACTAGTACCTCTTACTACTTTTAACTTATGACTTCATTAGGATAAAAGCTAAACACAAAATATAATTAATAAATTTCAAGGTCATGTTGCAGACATATATGAGAAATGTGATATAGTAGAACTGCACTACATTTGTATGTGTTTATGACAAGCAGATCTGTCTTACCTGGATCTATATTGTTCACATACTTGACTTGGGGAAACTAGAATGAAAGTAGAAGTCGGTCAAGTTAAACATAAAAACTTACTTTGTGTTGCCTTTGGAAAACAAACAACAACAAGACTTTAGTTGATTTTCCAAAAATCTGTTTTGAAATTATAAATGCAGTAGTATTGTTGCTTTTTAGACTTTCAGAGTCAGCAGTTGACCTCAACTTGAAGCTTATGAGATGGCGTCTGCTGCCTAACCTTGACCTTGATACTGTATCTCAGACGAAATGTCTTCTGCTTGGAGCAGGAACCCTGGGATGTAATGTTGCAAGGTGCTTACTGGTTTGTACACAAGGATTCTTATTTTCACTGTGAAATTGTCTATTTTAACATTTAGCCTGCTGGCAGCAAGTGATTTTGCCTTTGCGACCAATGCAGACCAAGATCAGCCTGCAAATCTGTGCAGGCTGACCATGGTCTGCACTGTTCACTATTCAGTCAGTAAATTTTCAGTGAACACCCCTTTGAAAAATAAGTGGTACTGACCGAATTGAATGAATTGGAGCAGTCCATTTAAGAAATTTAGCAGGGTAAAGATTAATAAAAATCTTTGTTGTAAGTTGTTTTACTTTGGCTTAGGTAATATATCACTGGGTCTGTTTGTTGTATTGTTTCTAAGTTGAGTACTGTTGAAAAATGGAGCTAGAACTAAACACGGCTGGGGACATATTGTTGGAAAATGGTACTAAATGAATTTTCTTTTAAAAAGCGCTTCTAAGAAGGTTAAAATATGTTTTGTTCTACAGATGTCTTTGCTGCAGAGTTAATATATTAAAATATTGTCTAATGGACACTGTAAGGGAGGTGCTAATTCTTTAGAGATCTTGTTAACCGAGGTTTGACAGTATTTTCAGAAATCTGTACTAAGTAATAATTTGTCAGTTCAGACTTCCATGGTTTTCTCTGCTTGTCCAGAAATAGTTTCTAGAGCTGAAATCTTGCAGAGCATCTGTCTAGAAAGCTGTTAAAACTCCTACAGAAATAATCTGTATGTTAAATTCCATCATTTATTCAAAGTAAAATGTTATTATGAATAATAAAAATAAGCAAAAGGTATTACATTTGCTGCTTCTACAGGGTTGGGGTGTAAGAAACATTACACTGGTGGATAATGGACGAGTGTCATACAGTAACCCTGTACGTCAGACATTATTTGTATTCGATGACTGTAAAAAGACTGCTGGAGGGTGTCTGAAAGCTGAGGCCGCTGCTGAGTCTCTGAAGAAAATTTTTCCAGGTGTGGTATGTATAGTTTATTTATTCCTGGATTGTATAGAAAGCCTTGAACAAATTTTGATCATTGTCCATTTTTAGCTAACCTGAGCAATGCTCAGGTGAGTTTTTCTGATCGCTCGATGTCCGGCGTCTGTCGTCCGTCAACATTTAGCTTGTGTATGCGATAGAGGCTGTATTTTTCAACTGATCTTCATGAATTTTGGTCAGAATGATTACCTTGATGAAATCTAGGCCTAGTTCGAAAATGGGTCATCTGGGATCAAAAACTAGGTCACTAGGTCAAACAAAGAAAAACCTTGTGTATGCGATAGAGGCTGTATTTTTCAATTGATCTTCATGAATTTTGGTCAGAATGATTGCTTTGATAAAATCTAGGTCAAGTTTGAATATGGGTCATCTGGGATCAAAAACTAGGTCACTTGGTCAAATCAAATAAAAACCTTGTGTATGCAATAGGGGCTGCATTTTAAACCGGATCTTCATGAAATTTAATCAGAATGTTTGTCTATATGAAATCTAGGTGGAGTTTGAATATGGGTCATCTAGGGTCAAAAACTAGGTCACCCAGTCAAATTAAAGAAAAACCTTGTGTACGCAATAGGGGCTGCATTTTACACTGGATATTCATAAAATTTAGTCAGAATGATTGCCTTGACGAAATCTAGGTCAGGTTAGAATATGGGTCATCTGTGGTCAAAAACTAGGTCACTAGGTCAAATCAATAAACAACCTTGTGTATGCAATAGAGACTGTATTTTTCAATTGATCTTCATGAAATATGGTCAGAATGCTAGCCTTGATGAAATTAAGGTCAATTTTGAATATGGGTCATCTGGGGTCAAAAACTAGGTCGCTAGGATATATCAAAGAAAAACGTTTTGTATGCGATAGAGGCTGCATTTTTCAGTCGAGGTTGATGAAATTTAGTCAGAATGATTGCCTTGATCAAATTTAGGTCAAATTCGAATGTAGGTCATCTTAGCTCAAAAACTAGGTCACTAGGTCAAATTGAAGAAAATGCTTGTTTACACTTAAGAGACCACATTTTTGATGCAATCTTACTGAAAATTGGTCAGAATATTTGTTTCCATGAAATCACTATGTCAAACATGTTTACACTGTTATGGTGTGTTTCTCAGGTGAGCGACCTAGGGCCATCTTGGCCCTCTTGTTTAATCCCCCGCCACAAATGGTGGGGGGTTATAGGAATGGTCTCTGTCCGTCCGTCTGTCCGTCCTTCCGTCCGTCTGTCCGTAACACTTTCGTGTCCGCTCCATATCTCCTAAACCCCTTGAAGGATTTTCATGAAACTTGGGTCAAATGATCACCTCATCAAGACGATGTGCAGAACCCATGAGTCAGCCATGCCAGTTCAAGGTCAAGGTCACAACTCAAGGTCAAAGGTTTGAGCCTTCGATTTTGTGTCCGCTCTATATCTCCTAAACCCCTTGAAGGATTTTCATCAATCTTGGGTCAAATGATCACCTCATCAAGGCGATGTGCAAAACTCATGAGTCAACCATGCCTTCTCAAGTTCAAGGTCAGAACTCAAGGTCAAAGGTTTTAGTCTTTCATTTCGTGTCCGCTCTATATCTCCTAAACCCCCTTCAAGGAATTTTATAAAACTTGGGTCAAATGATCACCTTATCAAATTGATGAACAGAACTTACGAGTCAGCCATGCTGGCTCAAGGTCAAGGTCACAGCTTAGGGTCAAAGGTTTGAGCCTTCCATTTTGTGTCCACTCTGTATCTCCTAAACCCCTTGAAGGATTTTCATCAAACTTGGGTCAAATGATCACCTCATCAAGAGCTCATGAGTCAACCATGTCAACTCAAGGTCAAGGTCACAACTCAAGGTCAAAGGTTTGAGCTCTGTATCTCCTAAACCCCTTGAAGGATTTTCATGAAACTTGGGTCAAATGATCACCTCATCAAGACATTGTGCAGAATTCATGAGTCAGCCATATCAATTCAAGGTCAAGGTCACAGCTAAAGGTCAAAGGTTTACTCTTTCACTGTCCATAACAGTGGCAGGGGATTTAGCTGTCTTTCAGACTGCCTTGTTTTTTTAAAAACCGTAGTCCATTTGTTCTAATCATTGTCAAGTTATTTTGTTAGCTGGAATTTTTGCAATTTTTCTTATAGTAGAGTTAAAATTGTCACCCATTCATCATCAAAAAGCTAACAGAATTACCATAAGAATAGAATTACCTCCTCTTTTAAAATAATCATTGTTCAGCTGTCTTAAAGTCCTGCTCCACGGCTATTCAAATTCTAATGTAGGGATAATACACGTTTTTTTGTGTATTAACGTCTGCAGAAGCCCGCGGGATTGTGACATAGACCGAAGGTCGAGGTCACAAACATATCCCAAGGGCATCTGCAGGCGTTAATACACAAAACAAACGTGTATTGTCGCTATTCTTGCATTAAAAAAACATTACACGACGACTAAATGCATTGTTTTTTTATATGTGATGACTTTACGATTCCGGTACATTTTTAGTTACCATTCGGTTGTTCTTGGAAACAGTAAACATGTTTTAAATATCCATAACTGGGGCACACATAACAACAACACTACTAAAAGCGTGATTTGAAGATTTTTGAGCATCTTATTTTTATTTTTAGTTATTACAAACCTTATATTACACATAATTTTGCATATAACTTAAAAATTTGATAAACAGGAACACAATTTTAAGTATAACAACTTTACATTTGAATTATTTTGAGTACTAACACACTTAAGAGTACAGATGAGTACGAAACTAGTGACTAGCTTTCGAGGTTTATTATATGAATTCTGCGAAAAATCAGGTAAAAACTAACCGACTGATACTTACAAAAACCATTAATATAATACCTAAAAACAGGCAATAGCACAAGTTACACGCGATACTTATTTATTCACAGTTATTTACAATAACTGAACAGACACTTGGTAAAGGGAGTAAACTCTAAGAGAAGCAAGTGCGTACATTGATGGGGGCAGTACGTTTGGGGTTTGAAACTGATACAGCTAAACATACTATGGATTACATTGTATCTATAACGTACAAGAAGAGGTTATTATGGAAGAAACAAGATGCAGATGCCAAATATCACTCTGCGCAGAAATACATACATACGTCCCTGGCAAAGCATTTCAAAAAAAAAAATCATGTATTAACAGCACGTGAATTGCCTTTTTTGCACACGATTTTTCTCCCGTTTATACATGGGCGGATCCAGTGAAAAAAGTAGTTTTTATGCAAGAATATGTGTATGCAACCCATGATTACAAAAAGGTAACAGTTAACGGCCATGTACCACACTTTATTTCATAGTTCATAGTCAGGATTTTCATGCTTTTTTCAGTGACAATTTAAGGTTAAAAGGTAGGACTGGAGCAGGTCTTTAATCATTAAACAATTATTTTAACCATTGATATTTTAATCACTGCACATTTATTTAATTCATTGTCTAATAAAAATGTGTAATGATATCCAATAAGTAGACTGTGACAGGAAAGGCCGTACCGGCGACAGTAACCATCAGAACAAATCAACACCCTTTACAATATTTACAAATTTATTTACAAAAGATGATTATTAACAATGAATAGATATGAAAAGAAAAAAAAACTGATTATAAGAAAGAAAAAAAAAGAAAGTTCAGTATCTCTAGATACAAAAGTTCTTAAATTCCATTCTAATCTGACGTGACACAGTTCTTTAATTCAATTGTGAACTTTAAGTAGCACAAACAAAACGTAGCTTCTAAATTCAAAATACAGTCCCTTTAAACCGTGAATACGTTGATTCCGTGTTGGCTCCCTATGGTGGTAGGTGATTGCATCCCTGAGCTGACTTCAGAGGATAACAAAAATCATCGTCTTTGCTGTTTACGGCACAACCATGGGACGAAAGCTCTGCGCTGGGAATATCACATCCAGGCGAGTGAAGACAAGTGAACCTCGGGCATTGTACTTCCGGGTTATGACATCACCAGGAAAAATCGTCTGGCGGAAGAAGCTAAAATATATAACATATGGTAAGCACCATAGCAAAACAAAAAATCAGGGCATAAAACTGCTCCTTTGGGTACACCATACCTCCGTAGGCTCCCATAAATAATACGTGCTACTTATACAAAATATATGTGCTACTAAGTTCAAACGTCACATGATTAAAATACGTCACTTATTACTTCCATTATTACCAAAATTACTTACTTAAAAGACTAAAGTTAAAGTATGAAATGATATGAAAAGTATATGATGAAACATTATAGTAATGGAAATGATAAACTGCAGCCATTATTTACAACTACAAATTAACAAAATTCAATATAAATCAAACGTTATATGATAGTTGGCATCCATATAATATCTAATGCCATACACTAAAACGGACATTGTATGTGTATGCAATAGACTGTCACACAATTTCATATTACAATAATATATTACATACATTGCACTAGTCTTGCCATATAGATTTATACATAACAATACAATGCAGTAATGGCGTTCCATAATTAACAAAAATGTTTGACATAAGTTTTTGAAACAGTGCTTTACAATTATCACGATACAAATTTCAGTATAAATTTTACATCTTATATAAATGAAACATTTTAGATTCCTCTTTCGAAATAATTTACAAAAGTCTGAAAAATTTAATAAATCATCCTGACATACCGAAACTAGCTAAAATCATATGCCGAAAAGTAAATGTTACAGAATTCTGTAGAATGACCAAAAATTTACACAAAAAACATCGTAATGCAAAAATCATACAAAAATCTAACAAATAAATTTCTTACCTCGATCGAGCATAAATTTCTAGCAAGAAAATAATTCAGACATAGGTTCGTCTATAAAGTCGTAAGGTGGTGTGCGCAAGGCATATCTAGTCCAGTCTATTTAAAGGATAATGTCCCGCCAAATACTAAATTTCATGGGATTCACGGCTAAGCCGTGGACTCTTACTATTTCTATTTTCACGGGATTCACGATATAGCCGGGGAATCTAACTACTTTGGCGCGAATTTAAATTGACAATTTGAGGCCCATTATAGTGGTTTTGGGGATAAAAACATAATTACTGAAGTTTATAAAATATCAACTTTCTTATTACTGAACAGAATTTAATGAAATTTACTTGGAAATTTAAGTTATGAAATACAGAAAAACATGAGAGGTATTTCATGCGTGAAATCTGACATTTACCTCAATAACTCAAAAATTTACAAAAAGATGATGCAATACCTGCATTTACAATACATATAAAATAAGGCCCGTATGTCAATTTGTGACATAGACACCTGCAAACTTCCAAACAGTGGTTGAAAACATTGTGAGGAAGTACAATGTACAAGAACCATACATGTACCATGCTTACTTTTTGAATTATTTCCCTTTATGGAATCAGGTTGTTGCAGGAACATAACTGAAAAAAAAACTGTAAAAGGGATTAAGTTAGCATTTCACACAATGATAGAGGATTCAAAGGACAGGCATTACTATTTCTTGACAGAAATATTCCGCTTTGTTATTTTGCTTCTGTGTATTACAAAATTCATACACTTTGAATTGATGTCACAGGTTCAAATTAGGGACTAAACTTTGTTTATAAAATTACTGTTCACACTGTGATATCATATGATATCATTTGCATTAAATTTTATGGTTTTGGCAAAACAATATTTAGAGGAAATGTATTTGTGGATTTCAAATCCAAAAAATAAGCAGACTTTATGATAAACAGTCAAAGTTTTGTTATGTTTATGTTACAGAACAGTGAAGGTGTCAGTTTATCCATTCCTATGCCGGGTCATGCAGTATCAGGTGAGGTTATTAATAACACCAGGCTCCAAGGTTATTAATCTGAGTGTGAGAACCAGTCTCCAAACACAGGCATTTGATTGGCTGTTTTTTGAGCAGAAGTTTCAAACTGACCAATCATCAGCAAGTTGAGACTGGGATACAAAGACCATTTTTATAACCTCCAAGCCTGTATTTAATGAAAAGGCATGTATTATTAAGTTTTCTCACAGAAATAAGATAGATATAGTCAGATAATGCATGTATTGACATAGGATACTGACGTGTCTCATGGAAGTACACATTTCTGTTCAGAATCAAGTTGTAGTCAGTTCGTTTTCTGGTGTGTTTAATTTGCTCATAGCTGAATCATCATCTGTGTGTAAGAAACATTGAGCAAACAACCAGACAGTTAAGATGTGTTTATTTCATTCATTATACTGTAGCAATTTTGTACATATACATATGAGACAAAATTTGATGTTGTTCTTCTTTCCCAGAAAGTGCAATAAAACAAACAAGAGAAGATGTAGAAAGGCTAGATGCACTCGTAGCTTCCCATGATGCAATATTCTTGTTGCTAGATACACGAGAAAGTAGATGGTTACCTACAGTAATGGCAGCAGCTAAGAAAAAGGTATACAGTACAACCTGTGTTAAAAATAATCAATCAACAGAGACTACCTTGGTCAAAAACCACTAGTTATATTCCTTTTCAAGCATTTATGTTTTAGCCTTTGAATAAAGAACACCAGATCTGCAAATATTTATAGTCCATATATGTTTCTTTCCACGAGGTTTAATATACCTGTTGCATTCCGATTCTTGTTCATCTTTTAATCCCAAATGCAGAGCATTTCTAAGGTCTGTAGGCTGTAATTACTGCATTAACACATGGCACTTTGTCATGTGAGGTTATAAGATTCTTTCACTGGTTATAGGTGCAGATGGGAATATCCGGCCTCGAGGGTAAATGTTTAGAAAGTAACGAGGCTCCTTGCTGAGTTACTGCCTAAACAGTTACCTGAGAGCCGGATATTTCCATCTGCACCTATAACCAGTGACAGAATCTTTTTCTTGCATACCGATTTCAAGAAATAATAATAAAAATAAAATCAATTGAACAGCTTTCTTTTTAGAACTATTTCATATGGCAGTGTATTTAAACAAAGCGCGGGAAACCAACATCCGTAAACAGTAAAGACGTCATGACGTTTCAGAACAAATAACAGTTTAGTTCCGGTTTTGTTATATCAGTTGCAGCGTAACGTTATGAATTTTTGATAAAATAACGTGATCTGAATCGAGAAATATACTATCAGGAACCAATAGGAACTGTCAAAGCATTGAATTTTTATTCCGTTTTTTAAATAAAATATAAATTACTACATAAATCTTCTACATATATGTAGTTCGTAATACGTCATTTACAGCACGAGAGTCATCTTACACCCCGGGGGGTTTAAGATGGATTTTTCCAGCACCGGTAAAGATACCGGAAATCCCCGTCTGGTATGCAAGAAATGTGCATTTTACTGGACATCGCCAATGAAAACTGTGCATTATAATGCAACTTTAGAACGTTCACTATTCCAGCAGCCAACAAAACCATGATTCACTTCACAAATTAGATCAGCTTTAAGTTTTAAAAAGCATGGTCTTTGCATACAGATTTGAAGGTACATACACTAAACTGTTGAAGTAAACTTTAAATATAGCAAAACAAAGATACAGGGAAACTTCAGATGTTATAAATAATATCCAAGTCTTTTATATCAATTTTTAACAGAAAGTCTGGTCATAAAAGCCTGTTAGAAATAGTTTTTAAATATTTAACTTCTATTCACTGCAAGTGAATTCCTTTATTAAAAAAGTTAACAATACAAACTTTCAAAGAAACCAGATTTTTCAGCAAAATATTGAACTGTACATGTAGCGTTTACCTTTATAATGGTGTTTTATATATACGGATGTACTGTGAAATTTTTTAATGGGGATGTTAATATGTAGTTTTGTCCAAATTGGCTATTTCATGGGTATATAAATTTGTGGATTTTAACTTTTGAATATAAACTGAATGGGAACTTCACAGCTTCGTAATGATTAATTTCTGTGGATTGATTAAACCATGTACTCCACAAAGAAGTAGTCCCCAAATAGAATTAATGATTCAGTAGTATTTGGAAATTTCAGAAATATATACATGTAAAAAGGAATTTGCTTATGAGGCTGTGTGTATTATTAAGCCTTCTGAAACTATGTGAAATATGTGCTTATTGTTGACAGATTGTGATATGTTCGGCTCTTGGCTTCGATACATTTCTTGTAATGAGACATGGGTACCAGTCTTACGATCAGCCAGAAACCAGTCAACAGAAAGCTCCATTGTCTAAGATAATTCCTGGGAACCATCTAGGGTGTTATTTCTGTAATGATGTAGTAGCACCTGGAAATGTGAGTATTTGATTTTAATGACAGTAGTCAATAATATTACAGAAAATATTGCATTTCTTGTTAAGGAAAATTTTAAGTGAAAAAATATTCTCAGACATGAAAATACTGTTTAAATTCAAAGGAACAGTGCATAGGCCAAGGTTTCAAGACCAAAAATGCATATCCATACAACTTCTGTTTATATTGCTAAACAACATGTAAATAGTAAATACTTCTAAACAAAAGAAGATACTTTTCTAAAAGAGTTTCTTAGTAAATTAACATTTTGAGAGTAACAAGCTCTGTTTAAATAACAAATTTCAGTCTTTCAGGTCGCATAACCTGTACAAAATTTTGAGTTTAAGTGCATGACTAGAACAAGAATAAACAGAATGAAATGTAGGCATAAGTATTTTACCTGATTGTAAATGATTGTGGGAAATTATCACTCTTTACCATTTACTTCTCGAATTTTCAAGTCAACCAGAGATAGAACCCTGGACCAACAGTGCACAGTTTCACGTCCTGGTATGTCATATATAGCTAGTGCTCTGGCAGTAGAGTTACTGGTCTCCGTACTTCAACATCCAGATAGAGGCTGTGCTCCTGGTGATACAGGACAAGGGGACGACTTCCTAGACGCAGACAGTTGTCCATTAGGGCTTGTTCCTCACCAGGTAAAGAATTTGCAATAAATTATCTAGTGAGTTCCCTTCACACCATTATATAGTAATTTTTTAGATGTCTTGGAAAAGTTAGAATGGACTAATGGCCTCAGACAATAGTTCATAGTCATGCCTACTATATTAGGAAATAGTTTTTATAGTTCCCAAAATATACATTGAATAACTGGGTTATTTTTTATATAATTTGTAAAAAAATGTACAAAAAACTGAGACTTACTTTTAATTGAAACTAATTCATGTAACAATTTTCAGTGCTTCAAAATGTGAAAAAAATTGCAATCTTACTTGATGTGTCTGTTGGGAGGTTTTATGCAGCTCAACCCTTATACAGAATAGGTATTATTTGTGAGAGGGGTGAAAAGGGATAACTTTCCATTCATACATCCTATTTGTTATTAAAAATAAATAATTGTTCACAAGAATATTTTTTTGAGATTTCAGCTGAAAATATATCACACAGCATTGTGACATATTATACCTTTCCATATTACTAAACCTTCCTTGAATTTGATGAAAACTTTTGTTCACAGTAAAGTTATTTAAACTTTTTATAATGTGTAGCATTTTATCTTAGAAGCCAAACTTAAATAAAAATTTTAACTTTAAAAGAGTTGCTACCAAATAATTTTGCAATATTTGCCGATAATTAGTGTATAAATCCTTTATAAAAATGTGATATTGTTGTACATAATATTAACATGAATAGTAGATACATGCTTTAAGGTATTAGGCCCATAATAGAGTGCCTCCTTTTTGAAGAGTATTCAATTCCTACCATAAACTGACTTTGACTGCAATTCTCAGGGGGGCATAGGTTCAAGCCCCACTGGGACCAAATTTTTTTTCTTTATTTTCCTTTTTTTCTAGTAAGTTTTTACTTCTTTCAAGACTTGTTATTGATTTATTGTACAAAAGTGGAAAAAATTCATTTGATAAGCGATTTCTTGCTGTTCAAAGTAAATTTACCTCTGAAACAGAAGGGGTAGAGTTAGACATCTTTAAAAATACTGAGTTACATGTGGTAAAAGTTCTCTATTTTGCCCTCATTCTTTAGATTACATATTGTGGAAGAAATTAGGTAGGTTTTACTTCTGACCCAAGGTTATTTTTGAATGAAGTGAGCAAAATTCAAAACAGACCCGCAGGATTCGACCATAATTTTTCAATGTTGGAGTTAGAATTCTGTCTCATTAAATCCGTTTAATTGAGGCACCCTAGAAAAAATGATATTAATAGTTTTATTTTAAGTTTTATAATTGTTTACCAATAGTTTAATGTTTCTTTCATAAAAAATAATGGTATAATGAATTCTCTGCAAATGTTTTAGATAAAGGCCATCATTTTGAAATTTGTTTCTACTTGAGCTTGAGGAAATACAATAAATTATATAAAATTTATAAAAAACTGCACGGTTAAAGTTTTTAAAAATTTGCAACACAGTGCAAAGCATGGTCAACTGTAAGAATATACAAAGCAAATGCCATTTTTTAAACATTACTATTAGGGGCCTAATACCTTAATCAATTTAAGCCGTGCCATGAGAAAACCAACATAGTGGCTTTGCGACCAGCATGGATCCAGACCAGCCTGCGCATCCATGCAGTCTGGTCAGGATCCATGCTGTTCGCTAACTGTTTCTCTAATTGTGCCCCCCCATGAATGGTGGGGGCATATAGATTTGGTCTTGTCCGTGCGTCCGTCCGTGCATCCGAGCTCACATTTGCATACTTAGGTGGCTATAGGAACAATAGGTAACTGTACTTTTTCTTTGATGTCATTCATTCCCTAAGGCTTTTATGTTGCTATTTTGCTCTTACGTGGCTAAAAGAACAATAGAGAGAACAAAAGAGTAGCCACATTTAAAAGTATCCATATTGTAGGAACGTGCGTCCATTCATCCATCCGTCCGAAGTTCGTGACATGCCTAGCTTGAAAAGTATTTGATATAAATTGATGAAACCTTGCATGAGTCTTTATCATGATATGAACTTGCGCACCTCCTATTTTTCATCAAGCTCTGCCCCCTTTTTTCAGAGTTATGGCCCCTGAAATACCGGTAGTCAAAAATGCACATTTTTACCTTGTGACACGCCTAGCTCAAAAAGTATTTGATATAGATTCATGAAACCTTGCTTGAGACTTGATCATGATATGAACTTGCACACCTCCTATTTTTCGTCAGGCTCTGCCCCCTATTTTTAGAGTTATGGCCCCTGAAATAGTCAAAAATGCACATTTTTACCTTGTGACACGCCTAGCTCAAAAAGTATTTGATATAGATTTATGAAACCTTGCATGAGTCTTGATCATGATATGAACTTGTGCACCTCCTATTTTTCATCTGGCTCTGCCCCCTATTTTCAGAGTTATGGCCCCTGAAATAGTCAAAAATGCACATTTTCACCTTGTGACATGCCTAGCTCAAAAAGTATTTGATATAGATTCATGAAACCTTGCATGAGTCTTAATCATGATATGAACATGCGCACCTCCTATTTTTCATCTGACTTTGCCCCCTGTTTTCAGAGTTATGGCCCCTGAAATAGTCAAAAATGCACATGTTCACCTTGTGACACGTCTAGCTCAAAAAGTATTTGATGTAGATTCATGAAACCTTGCATGAGTCTTAATCATGATATGAACTTGTGTACCTCCTATTTTTCATTTGGGTCCGCCCCCTATTTTTAGAGTTATGGCCCCTGAAATAGTCAAAAATGTACTTTTTCACCTTGTGACGCACCTAGCTCAAAAAGTATTTAATATAAATGGTTGAAAACTTGCATTAGTCTTTATCATGATATAAACTTGCACACCTCTAATTTTTTGGCTGGCTCCACCCCCTTTTTTTTAAAGTGATGGCCCCAGAAATAGTAAAATAATGCACTTTTTAACCTAATTATATGCCTAGTTAAAAAAGTATTAGATGTAAATTCAGGAAACCTTGCTGGATTCTTTATCGTGATGTGACATGCACACTTGGCATTCTTCTTGAGAATCTTCGCTCTTATTACAGAGTTATGGCCCTTGAAATAGCCAAAATAGTGAGTTTTTTGTTTGTGATGCTCATAGCTCAAAAAGTATAGGGCCTAGAATAATGAATCCTTTGCATAAAATGTTTGTTGAGGCTATACCCCATTAAGACTGCAAACATTTGAATTATTGCCCCTTATTTGTGACAAATGTCTACAGACACATTCTAGTTGCAATAGGCTCTGAAAGCGAACAGCATAGATCCTGACCAGACTGCGCGGTCACTATGTTGGTTTTCTCATGGCGCGGCTCATTTAATCATGAGGAAAAGGTTATACATCCTGTGAAATAATCTGAGTGAATTATTCAATGCTGTGTTTAACAAATTCATTATGTTTAAATTGATTAAAACACACTTCTGCTATCTATTATTTTGATTCTGGTATGTGTCTCATAAAGTAAACTAGTAGATCAAATACAGTAGCACTCTTTTTCTTAGTAGCTGCAAGTCTGGTGTGACATCAGCCTTACCATGTGCTATTGAAAATAAAAATGATTTGTCATAGTAGAATGGATAGTTAAATAAATCTTTATGGCATATCAATCGTGACATATTTTTCTTCTTTTTAGTTAAGAGGATTTCTGTCTAGATTCCAGCAGATCATGCCAGCTAGCAGAGCTTTTGATAAGTGTACAGCTTGCTCAAAGATGGTAAGATATCTGAATAAAACCTTAATAATCTTGTACGTAATGTATTGTTTGTTTAAAGATGGTCAGATACCTGAATAAACATGATAGTAATGTATAGTTTGTTCATTGATGGTTAGATACCCTAGTAAAGGTATGAAGGTATTAAATGCCTCCGCTACTATTTTCTATATAAAATTAACAACTTATAACATATTTTTATCAAGATTTCTAGCCTTTCACTTCCTGCGAGACTACCCTTGTCTTGAAGGTCTGTCTTTAGGCAATCAAAATATACTCAAAAAATATGGGGTTGACCATAATGCAGTGAAACCATGGTCACGTGACTGAGACACCTGATGTAAACGCTAATATTGCGTAGGTAGACATCAGGAAATACCTACTTTCACTTTCATTTTACAAGGCAGCTTCAAATCAACTTTTGAAGCATATAACATAGCTTAAAATCATCTGCGGACATTCCTATTTACAATCAAGCATCAATAAAGCTTATATCTGGCATGAAAATGGCCTTTACTAGGCGGGAAAATTGCACTGTATATTGATATGGACTACATTCAAGTGGACCACGGAGGCATATCTGGCTAATTGCCCCCTTCATGCCTAAACATGATAGTTATGAACAGCTTGTTTAAAGATGGTTAGTTACCTGATTAAACATGTACATAATGTACAGCTTGTTTAAAGATGGTCAGATACTGGAATATTCATGTACATAATGTACAGCTTGTTTAAAGATGGTCAGATACCTGAATAATCATGTACATAATGTATAGCTTGTTTAAAGATGGTCAGATACTTGAATATTCATGTACATAAAGTACAGCTTGTTTGAAGATGGTCAGATACCTGAATAATTATGTACATAATGTATAGCTTGTTTAAAGATGGTCAGATACCTGAATAATCATGTACATAATGTACAGCTTGCTCAAAGATGGTCAGATACCTGAATAATCATGTACATAATGTACAGCTTGTTTAAAGATGGTCAGATACCTGAATAATCATGTACAGCTTGTTTAAAGATGGTCAGATACCTGAATAATCATGTACATAATGTACAGCTTGTTTAAAGATGGTCAGATACCTGAATAATCATGCACATAATGTATAGCTTGTTTAAAGATGGTCAGATACCTGAATAATCATGTACATAATGTACAGCTTGCTCAAAGATGGTCAGTTACCTGAATATTCATGTACGTAATGTACGGCTTGCTCAAAGATGGTAATATACCTGTGTGGGCATGAAAATAATGAACATTTTACATGTAAAAAAAAAAATCAGTATAAAATGTAGTTGTATCAATAAGTGTGTCTTTATTTTATTATTTTGTCTGTGATTTCATTGTTGTTCTGCAATGTTAATCAAAGGAAAACACAAGTACAGTTGTAATTCATTTGAAACATTTTTTTTCCAACTGATGTTTCTGTCCTTTATGACACTGTCTTTGTATCATAATTAAAAAAGAAATGAAAACTAAGTTCTCTAAGTATTAGAATTTGATGAGATAATATTACCTGTAATTTTAACATTTTGTATGGTTTACAATATATGATATGGTTGTGACTCGGACACTGCAGATGTAACTTGTGATAATTGTTTAAGTAAAGATACATTTTGTTCTAACAGGTAGTTGAACAGTATAAGAGTTCAGGATTTGATTTCCTATTGAATGCTTTCAATGAGCCCAACTTTTTAGAGGACCTGACTGGGTTGACACAGATGCACCAGGAGACCGCAGATGCTGAGGTATGGTTTTAACTTTCTCATTGAGGTTGTGGGTTTGAAGCAGAATTTGACTGTCATTTGCATGAAGAAAAATAAGCATAAATTTTATCAAGATAATTATATGTTCTTGTCAGAAATAAGGCAAACATGAATGAATGGCATTTGACATACCGGTAGGCTGTTAAACGCTGATGATATAAAAGTATGGGAGATTTGAGTTGTAAATGGGGAGAGATTTGGTCTTCTAACATTGAGAACGCAGGTTTGAATCAAGTTGGAAGTTGAAATGATGCAAGTGATATACAACCAGAAATCCAGTAAGCTATTGAAATGTGTTGTTAGGATCTGCTGTGTGAAATTGTGAATCGATCCTTTTCCATTTGAAGTATTTTGTTCCTAGGCTGGTGGACACATTTCAGACATAAAGTTCCTCATCATCACCCACATCATATTACACAAGGAACATAACTCTTGCACTAATATTTCATGAATTATGCCCTTTATTTTACTAAGAATTTCAGGTTAAAGTTTTGATATACTATATATCTGTTATTATTACATGGAAATCAGTTTGATTCAATCTTAAAATATTTGTTCCTCGATATTTGATACAAGGGCCATAAATGTTGCATCAATATTTCATGAATTATTCCACCTTTTTACTTAGAATTTTAGGTTAAAGTTTTGACGCACTTCTTCTATATTCTGTTATTACTAAATGGAATACAGTCAAATGTAGAGTTGTGGTTTCACATCATCACCCATATGATATGGTAAAAGGACCATAACTCTCACACCAATTATATCATGGATTGTGCTTGCTTTTAACTTTTAATATAGTTCATAATGTTTGTGCGTAAGGCTTTGACAATTCATAAGTTGGGAAAACTAAGTTCTCAGTTCCATATTAAGTATTAGAATTTAATGAGACAGTAAGTCAGTAAATGACTCCAGTTATTGTTGAAGTCATTAGATCAAAGGTCAAGGTCACAGTATACAAAAGTGCATGTGCAGTTGCCTTCAGCATGCCATCATGCAGTGCATATGTGTTATACAAACAGCTCATTCATTCTGGGAGACAGAGGTTTGGGGCACCCATACCCCTATTTTGTTTTTACTTATTTGAATTTATCTTGTCTGTTCAAATACTTCACACATGAAATGTTTTGTTTCTTCTTTGGGGATATAAATGACTCCAGTGATAGCTCATGTTTCCTCAGATATACCCTATTTCTTTATCCAGCATCAAAATAGTGGAGCATGCCTTCTCTGACAGCTCTTGATTTTACCTTGAAATAATGCTTATGGACAACTTTCAGAAGCTTTTTGTCTTTCAACTATGATTATCAGTAACTATAGGCATCTGGTATGACATGCTAGTTGTCACCGTGCACTTTTTGTTAAACGGAAAATGCAGGAAAATTGGCATATTAATTCCACTGCTAGAACACTTTAATACCAGGCTTTACTATGATGGGTTGTTCTTCGGAAATATGATAGGAATTGTTCTTTATACTTGTAGAATACTGATTCTCTCTTCAGCAGTTTTATTGTACATTTGCAGGTATGGGATTACGATGATGAAGAAGAATTCTCTAGCATGGATTCCTCATGATGAAAATTTAAGAATAACATAGATATTTATTGTCATTTATTGCACTAAGACATACTATACTATCTAATACTTGGTATAGGAACATATTACTTGGTAAAGGAACATTACTGGCCTTTATGTACTTTGTTTAGTATCAAACCATTTCTTCTTTGTGCTTTTAACATTAAGCCTGCTGTCAGCAAGTGATTCTGCCTTTGCGACCAGCGCATACCACGGCTGATCATGGTCTGCACTGTTCACTATTCAGTCAGTAAATTTTCAGTGTTCACCCTTCAAATAATAAATGGTATTGCCAAAATTAAATGATAGATCAGTCCATTTTAGAAATTTAGCTGTGTACAGGTTAATTATTCATTTGTTATCACCCGACGAAAGTCGGAGGGATATAGTTTTGGTGTTGTCCGTCCTTCCGTCCGTCTTTCCGTCCATCCATCCATCCATCCGTCCTTCCGTCCGTCCGGAGCCATATCTAGGAAATGGTTGGGAATATTTATTTAAAACTTCATATACCTGTTCACCACTATGAGTTCTTGCGGCCCGTCAAGTTTCAGTTGGATTGCCCAAGTAACACCAGAGTTATGGCCCTTAGAAGTTTCTAGTGTTAACTATATAGGGTACTATAAATATGACAATTTCTGCATCATAACTTTTGATATATTTGACCTTGAACTATGAAACTTTAACAGAATTTAGAGCACTATAATGTGGTTGTGCACACACAATTTCGTATGGATTTCTTTTGTAACTGCAGAGTTATTGCCCTTTAATTGTCTAAAAATCCACATATTTGTACATAACAAACTTGCCATTTGGCAGAATTTCATTAAATTTCTTTCATTATTTTCTGTGAACATTTATTATAAACATGTGAAGTTGTGCACCCACACCTGGTCGCCCACTTGCCTTGGTCACCCGGGGTGACCCCAGGGTCAAAATTGACCCCGCCCCAGGGGTCACTTGATTTTACATAGGAAAATCTTTAAAAATCTTCTTCTAAAAATAAACCAGAAGGCCTAGAGCTTAGATATTTCACATGTAGCATAACCTAGTAGACCTCTACAAAATTTATTCAAATCATGACCCCAGGATCAAAATTGACCCTACCCCAGGGGTCACTTGATTTTACATAGGAAAATCTTCAAAAAATTTCTCAAAATAAACCAGAAGGCCTAGAGCTTAGATATTTCACATGTAGCATTGCCTAGTGGACCTCTACAAAATTTGTTCAAATCATGACCCCCGGGGTCAAAATTGACCCTCTTCAGGGGTCACTTGATTTTACATAGGAAAATCTTCAAAAAATTTCTAAAAATAAACCAGAAGGCCTAGATCTTAGATATTTGACATGTAGCATTGCCTAATAGACTTCTACAAAATTTGTTCAAATCATGACCCCCAGGGTCAAAATGACCCCGCCCCATGAGGTTACTTGATTGTACTTAGAAAAATCTTCAAAATTTTCTAAAAATAAACCAGAAGGCCTAGAGCTTAGATATTTCACATGCAGCATTGCCTAGTGGACCTCTACAAAATTTGTTCAAACCATGACCCTTGGGGTCAAAATTGACCCAGCCCCAGGGGTCACTTGATTTTACTTAGGAAAATCATTAAAAATTTTCTAAAATTAAACCAGAAGGCCTAGAGCTTAGATATTTCACATGTAGCATTGCCTAGTGAACCTCTACAAAATTTGTTCAATCATGACCCCTGGGGTCAAAATTGACTCAGCCCTAGGGGTCACTTGATTTTACTTAGGAAAATCATTAAAAATTTTCTTAAAATAAACCAGAAGGCCTAGAGCTTAGATATTTCACATGTAGCATTGCCTAGTGGACCTCTACAAAATTTGTTCAAATCATGACCCCTGGGTCAAAATTGACCCCGCTCCAGGGGTCACTTGATTTTACATAGAAAAATCTTCAAAAAACTTCTAAAAATAAACTAGAAGGCCTAGGTCTTAGATATTTGACATGTAGCATTGCCTAGTAGACTTCTACAAAATTTGTTCAAATCATGACCCCCGGGGTCAAATTAACCCAGCCCCATGGGGTTACTTGATTGTACATAGAAAAATCTTCAAAATTTTCTAAAATAAACCAGAAGGCCTAGAGCTTAGATATTTCACATGTAGCATTGCCTAGTGGACCTCTACAAAATTGGTTCCATCTTGACCCCCCCCAGGGTCAAATTGACCCAGACCCAGGGGTTACTTGATTGTACATAGGGAAATCTTCATAAATTTGCTAAAAATAAACCAGAAGGCCAAGATCTTAAATATTTGATATGTAACATTTCCTAGTAGACTTCAACAAACTTTATTCAAATCATGACCCCCAGGATAAAATTGGCCCCGCCCCAGAGGTTACTTGATTGTACATTGGAAAATCTTCAAAATTTTCTAAAAATAAACCAGAAGGCCTAGAGCTTAGATATTTGACATGTAGCATTGCCTAGTGGACCTCTACAAAATTGGTTCAAATCTTGACCCCCAGGGTCAAATTGACCCAGCCCCAGGGATTACTTGATTGTACATAGGGAAATCTTCATAAATTTGCTAAAAATAAACCAGAAGGCCTAGATCTTAGATATTTGATATGTAACATTTCCTAGTAGACTTCTACAAACTTTGTTCAAATCATGACCTCCGGAGTAAAATTTGCCCCGCCCCAGGGGTTACTTGATTGTACATCGGAAAATCTTCCAAAAAATTTCTAAAAATCATCAGTTTGACATTAGAAACATGTAGCTCATATTACTCTGGTGAGCGATCCAGGGTCATCATGACCCTCTTGTTTTTCATTTTTAGCTCGACTATTCGAAGAATAGTCTAGCTATTCTACTCACCCTGGCGTCGGTGTCGGCGTCTCACCTTGGTTAAGTTTTTGCATGCAAGTACATACAGCCATCAATTAAAGGCATATAGCTTTGAAACTTATTTTTTCTTTTTCTAGGTCAATTACCAACCTCTCTGGGTCAGGTCCCATAACTCTGACATGTATTTTGAGCAAATTATGCCCCCTTTTGGGCTTAGAAAATTTTGGTTAAAGTTTTACATGCAAGTTTCTATCTCCAAAACTAATGCAGATATTGATTTGAAACTCCACATGTGTCTTCGGGGTTATAAAACTAGTTGATAGCAGCAAGTCCCATAACTCTGACCT
Source organism: Mercenaria mercenaria (assembly GCF_021730395.1). Classification (NCBI taxonomy): domain Eukaryota; kingdom Metazoa; phylum Mollusca; class Bivalvia; order Venerida; family Veneridae; genus Mercenaria; species Mercenaria mercenaria. Next base: position 66,494,968 of record NC_069373.1, read on the forward strand.
TCATTTTGGCCAAATTATGCCCCCTTTTGGACTTAGAAAATTCTGGTTAAAGTTTTGCGTGCAAGTACATACAGCTATTTCTAAAAGGCATATACATTTGAAACTTATTTTTTCTTTTTCTAGATCAATTACCAACCTCACTGGGTCAAGTCCCATAACTCTGACATGTATTTTGAGCAAATTATGCCCCCTTTTAGACTTAGAAAATTTTGGTTAAGTTTTACATGCAAGTTACTATCTCCAAAACTAATACAGATATTGATTTGAAACTTCACATGTGTCTTCGGGGTTATAAAACTAGTTGATAGCATCAAGTCCCATAACTCTGACTTTCATTTTTGCCAAATTATGCCCCCTTTTGGACTTTCTGGTTAAAGTTTTGCGTGCAAGTACATATAGCTATTACTAAAAGGCATATAGATTAGAAACTTATTTTTTTTTTCTAGATCAATTACTAACCTCACTGGATCAAGTCCCATAACTCTTACATGTATTTTGAGCAAATTATTCCCCTTTTTGGACTTAGAAAATCCTGGTTAAAGTTTTGCATGCAAGTACATACAGCAATTACTAAAAGGCATATAGATTTGAAACTTATTTTTTCTTTTTCTAGATCAATTACCAACCTCACTGGGTCAAGTCCCATAACTCTGGCATGTATTTTGGGCAAATTTTGCCCCCTTTTGGACTTCGAAAATTCTGGTTAAAGTTTTACATGCGAGTTTCTATCTCCAAAACTAATGCAGATATTGAATTGAAGCTTCACATGTGTCTTCGGGGTTATAAAACTAGTTGATAGCAGCAAGTCCCATAACTGATATGCATTTTGGTCAAATTATGCCCCCTTTTGAACTTGAAACTCTTTTGATATTTTACCTTTTTGGGTAATATTTTCCTGCTTCTGGGACAATATTTCGAATAGTCGAGCTTGGCTGTCTTACGGACAGCTCTTGTTAATTTTCCATCAATATTTATAATCAACATGTGAAATTTTGTTTCCTCTCCAGTTCCCCCGCACCCCCACACCCTTAAAAAATAAATATATATACATATATATATTTTCCATTTCTTTTTTTTTCTTTTTTCTTTGAATGTTCAAATCTTCAACATGTTAAGTTGTGACTGCACAAGCCTTGCCCTCAGTCATGTTCAAGATATCTTACCAGTGTTCTCATAAGGACATCTGTTTTTTTAAGTTCAAATGTACATGTTAAACAACAACACCTGGTGCCAAACCACTCAAAGACAATATTTCGTTCCAGTTAAACTTCAAGCTCATATTTCAATTAACAGCATTTAATTTTAAAAGCTAAGCTTATTACAGTAAGCATATCCCATTCAAAATAAATTCTTTAGACAGGGTCAAAGTATCATACATTTATTATGTACTCTTTAATTAAACATTTGTTTTCTGTTAAATTGATTTTGACTAATGAAATTATTTGCTTCTTATTAACATCCTTAACTTTTTGCCGGATATATTTTTTTGCCATTCCTCACCACAAACCCTTTCGGCGGGGGATACCAATTCATCGAATTTGCTTGTTTTAATTATTATTTTGATGATTTTGTGAGAACCAAATATTTAAAATGTCTCCATGAAGTAGGAACTTAATGATTTTAGAAAGTATATTGAATTAATCTGTAGCCAGAAAAATTATTTTTCATCTAAAAATCACTTTGAAAAAAAGGTTGATTCTTGTTTTTCTTCTTCAATATTTTACCAGCATGGATCAAAATAAAGTGAAAAGTGCTATTTTACTTCAAAGTGGTCAATTATAACATTGGAAAACATTTCCTGTGAAGTTTATTACATGGTAAAGTGTGTAAAATACTAATACTATCTGCAAGTACTTAAAAATATTCATAAAAAAAACCTGCTCACCAAGTTAATAAATACTCCTGATAAATACTGCCCCTTATTTATTAATTTTTCATTTGACTATACGAGGTATATGGAGAGCTATCCTACTCGCCCCTGCGCCGGCATCTTTCCGCGTCCCCACCTTGGTTAATGTTCTTTTACACTTTCTCTTTTTTCTCCTTATCTCTGCAATTACTTGATGGATTTGCTTTAAACTTAAAACAGTTACTAGTATTCCTCATCATCACCCATATCACATGGCACAAGGGCCATAACTCTCGCACCAATATTTAATGAATTATCCCCCCATTTTACTTAGAATTTCAGGTTTAAGTTTTGAAGCACTTTTGCTCTGTCTCAGTTATTCTTAAATGGATTTGATTCAAACTGAAAGTAGTTGTTCGACATCATCACCCACATCATATGACACAAGGCCCATAACTCTGATACCAATATTTAATGAATTATTCCCCCTTTTACTTAGAATTTCAGGTTAAAGTTTTAATGCACTTTCACTATATCTCAGTTATTATGTCTCCCAACACAGTGGTGTGGGAGATAAATTGATTTACTTCAGTCTGTGTGTCTGTCTGTCACAAAGCTTGTCCGCACTCTAAGTCGAACATTTCTCATCCGATCTTCACAAAACTTGAACAAAATGTGTTTGACCATAAGACCTCGGCCAAGTTCTATAACTAGCCAAATCCGCCCAGGCACTTTTGAATTATGGCCCTTGAATTACTGATTGAGTCCACTCGTCCAAGCCATCTAATTGGGTCCACTCATCTAATTCATCTAGAGAAACTAGACATTTTTCATAGGTGCAGTTGTGGGAAACATGCGCTTTTCTCAAAAGCATCTCTAGTTACTAAATGGATTTGATTCAAACTTAAAATAGTTGTTCAACATTATCACTCACATCACATGACATAAGGGCCATAACTCTTGCACCAATATTTCATGAATTATCCCCCCTTTTTACTTAGAAATTCAGGTTAAAGTTTTGATACACTTTCACTCTATCTCAGTTATTACTTAATGGATTTGATTCAGACTTAAAATAGTTGTTCTATCACCCACATCATGTGACACATGATGCATAACTCTGGCATGAATTGTTCATGCATTATGCCCTCTTTAACTTTGAATTCAAGGTTAATTTTTATGCATTTTCACTATATCTAAGATATTACTAAATGCATTTGATTCAGACTTAAAGTAGTTGTTCCACATCATCACCCACATCATATGACACAACTCTTGCACCAATATTTTATGATTATGCCCCCTTTTTGCTTAGAATTATACTTATAGTGTTTTGATACACTATCTTTACCTCTCTTATTACTTAATATTTTTTACACAGACTCAAGCTATTGTGCAATATCTTCATCCACCATTGGGGTCATTAAAACACTCCAGTGACAGCTCCAGTTTCAGCAGATGTGCTCAGTTTCACTGTCCAGCATCAAAATAGTCGAGTGCGCTGTCTCCTGTGACAGCTCTTGTTTAACCCGACCCTTTAATGGGCAAGGAATGCATGACAATTATTTTTTATATGGAAGCTGTACTCAAGCCCTCCATAATGCTGAAATGATGTTTAAAGTCAGACCTTCATTGAAAAAGATATGGCAGTTTGAAAAATGCAATAACCTGGGGATGTGTATTTGGGGATAAACAGTAGTATAAAATATGCAGATCTAATGTTAACTTACATTTTGAAGATTATAAGATTCTTTCAATGGTTGTAGGTGCAGATGGGAATATCCGGCCTCGAGGGTAACTGTTTAGGCGGTAACGAGGCTTCTTGCCGATATTCCCATCTGCACCTATAACCAGTGACAGAATCTTTTTCTTGCATACCGATTTCAAGAAATAGTAATAAAAATAAAATCAATCGAATGGCTTTCTTTTTAGAACTATTTCATATGGCAGTGTATTTAAACAAAGCGTGGGAAACCAACGTCCGTAAACAGGAAAGACGTCATGACATTTCAAAACAAATAACAATGTTTAGTTCCGGTTTTGTTAGCTCGACTATTCGAAGAATAGTCTAGCTATTCTACTCACCCTGGCGTCGGCGTCGGCGTCGGCGTCACACCTTGGTTAAGTTTTTGCATGCAAGTACATACAGCCATCAATTAAAGTCATATAGCTTTGAAACTTATTTTTTCTTTTTCTAGGTCAATTACCAACCTCTCTGGGTCAAGTCCCATAACTCTGACATGTATTTTGAGCAAATTATGCCCCCTTTTGGACTTAGAAAATTTTGGTTAAAGTTTTACATGCAAGTTACTATCTCCAAAACTAATGCAGATATTGATTTGAAACTTCAAATGTGTCTTCGGGGTTATAAAACTAGTTGATAGCACCAAGTCCCATAACTCTGACTTTCATTTTGGTCAAATTATGCCCCCTTTTGGACTTAGAAAATTCTGGTTAAAGTTTTGCGTGCAAGTACATACAGCTATTTCTAAAAGGCATATAGATTTGAAACTTATTTTTTCTTTTTCTAGATCAATTACCAACCTCACTGGGTCAAGTCCCATAACTCTGACATGTATTTTGAGCAAATTATGCCCCCTTTTAGACTTAGAAAATTTTGGTTAATGTTTTACATGCAAGTTATTATCTCCAGAACTAATGCAGATATTGATTTGAAACTTCACATGTGTCTTCGGGGTTATAAAACTAGTTGATAGCAGCAAGTTCCATAACTCTGACCTTCATTTTGGCCAAATTATGCCCCCTTTTGGACTTAGCAAATTCTGGTTAAAGTTTTGCGTGCAAGTACATACAGCTATTACTAAAAGGCATATAGATTTGAAACTTACTTTTTCTTTTTCTAGATCAATTACTATCCTCACTGGATCAAGTCCCATAACTCTGACATGTATTTTGAGCAAATTATTCCCCTTTTTGGACTTAGAAAATACCGGTTAAAGTTTTGCGTGCAAGTACATACGGCAATTACTAAAAGGCATATAGATTTGAAACTTATTTTTTCTTTTTCTAGATCAATTACCAACCTCACTGGGTCAAGTCCCATAACTCTGGCATGTATTTTGGGAAAATTATGCCCCCTTTTGGACTTTGAAAATTCTGGTTAAAGTTTTACATGCGAGTTTCTATCTCCAAAACTAATGCAGATATTGAATTGAAACTTCACATGTGCCTTCGGGGTTATAAAACTAGTTGATAGCAGCAAGTCCCATAACTGATATGCATTTTGGTCAAATTATGCCCCCTTTTGAACTTAAAACTCTTTTGATATTTAACCTTTTTGGGTAATATTTTCCTGCTTCTGTGACAATATTTCGAATAGTCGAGCTTGGCTGTCTTACGGACAGCTCTTGTTTTATCAGTTGCAGCGTAACGTTATGAATTTTTGATAAAATAACATGATTTGAATCGAGAAATATACTATCAGGAACCAATAGGAATTGTCAAGGTATTGAATTTTTATTCCGTTTCTTAAATAAAATATAAATTAGTACATAAATATTCTACATATATGTAGGTCGTAATACGTCATTTACAGCACGAGAGATTTTTCCAGCACTGATAAAGATACTGGAAATCCCCGTCTGGTATGCAAGAAACAACAATTGCTTCTTTAGCCCTTATTTAGCCCTTACCGTGGTGAACACAATTGATTCTGTCTGCGACCAGTGCAGACCATGATCAGCCTTGTTTGCCATTCAATATCTTATTGGAAAGCACCCTTTTTTTAGCTCACCTGTCACATAGTGACAAGGTGAGCTTTTGCGATCACCCTTCGTACGTCGTCAGTCCGTGCGAGCTCACATTTGCATACTTAGGTGGCTATAGGAACAATAGGTAACTGTACTTTTTCTTTGATGTCATTCATTCCGTAAGGCTTTTATGTGGCTATTTTTCTCTTACGTGGCTAAAAGAACAATAGAGAGAACAAAAGAGTAGCCACATAAGTATCCGTATGTACGTCCGTCCGTCAACAATTTCTTGTCTGCACGATAGTGTTTCATTTATGATTTTATTTTAACCAAACTTGCGCACAACTTGTATCACCATAAGATCTCGGTTCCTTTCTTGAACTGGTCAGATCCCATTATGGGTTCCAGAGTTATGGCCCCTTAAAGGGCCAAAATTACCTATTTTGAGCGTGTCTGCACAATAGCAGCTTTATTTATGATTTGATTTTTACCAAACTTGCACACAACTTGTATCACCATAAGATCTTGGTTCCTTTCTGGAACTGGCCAGATTCCATTATGGGTTCCAGAGTTATGGCCCCTGAAAGGCCCAAAATTAGCTATTTTGACCTTGTCTGCACAATAGCAGCTTTATTTACATGGTTCGCACAGGCCATGAAAAGTCCTTGAATTTGATGCCTACTCCTTGAAAACTACTTGAATTTTGTAACAGTCAGAAACTACTTGAAAACTACTTGAATTTAGGAAAAAACGTACAAAAGATAGCAAATAGTCCTTAAATTCGTCGGGTGCGAAGTGAAAATGGACAAACATTATAAATGGACCAAAATAAACTAAAAAACTACGAAAAAAAACAACAACTGTTACCGCCATTAGGGCCTGCCACGGAGTCGGCGATAGTACGGTACGGTACTGTACTTTACTTTACGGGTTTTATGCTCTTTCAAGTAATTTTCACACTGTGTAATTTATCTGCGATGCGTTTACATAAGTCTTGTGTTACATTGTTTAATTTTGTCCTAAATTGGATTTAAATTGGTTATTTCGTGTCTCAGCAACAGTGACATTGCACCCATTTTAGTCCTTGAAAATGGAGGAAAACTACTTGAAAACTCCTTGAAAACTACTTGAATTTTTTTTGGGAAGGTCTGTATGAACCATGATTTATGATTTGATTTTAACTAAACTTGCACAAAACTTGTGTCACCATAAGATCTTGGTTCCTTTCTTGAACCGGCCAGATCCCTTAATGGGTTCCAGAGTTATGGCCCCTGATAGGGCCGGAATTAGCTATTTTGACCTTGTCTGCACAATAGCAGCTTCATTTATTATTTGAATTTAATCAAACTTGCACAAAACTTGTGTCACCAAAAGATCTTGGTTCCATTCTTGAACCGGCCAGATCCCATAATGGGTTCCAGAGTTATGGCCCCTGAAAGGGCCAAAATTGGCTATTTTGACCTTGTCTGCACAATAGCAGCTTCATTTATGATTTGATTTTAACCAAACTTGCACACAACTTGTATCACCATAAGATCTCGATTCTTTTTTATACGCCCGCAGGGACGTTTATGTTATCGCCTCGGTGTCCGTCTGTCTGTCTGTGTGTTGGTTAGCAATTTCTCTTCCGCTCTGTAACTCTTGAACCCATTTATGGATTTCAGAGAAACCTGACACAAATGTTCACTCATTGAACGGATGTGCAGAGCGCATGTTTCAGATGGCTAAATTCAATGTCAAGGTCACACTTAGGGGTCAAAGGTCATATGACTTTGTTTTATGTGAATATTGCTCTGCATTTGCGTTGCATTGCATTGCAGTGCTCTTGTTTTTATTTGGCAGATCCTTCTTTTGTTCGCTTAACAATATTTTTTCTTATTACTTCCCTTTTATGTTACTATAAATAGCTTATTTAGTAACTTTTTTATTATTGGCCGTAGGGAAAAACTGAGACCACTTTTCTGTGGTACAACATGGATGGTACCTCCAATTTTTAGGTGTATTTTGACATATCTGTACCTTGTAAGAATTTTTTCTTTTTGTTTTTGGTTAAAGCAGTGGTACTCATGTGAGCGATATAGGGCCATCATGGCCCTCTTGTAATGGTATTGTCTAAATTGAAAGATGGATAAGTTCATTATAGAAATATAGCAAGGTAAGGGTTAAGAGAGACTGTGATTGTTGAGAAGGCAGAAAATTGAATTATCTATACATCTTAGACACAAATTTACTATGTAGAAATAGAATGAGCTACTAGTATTTAAACAAGTTGAATGACATTTTAATTATAAGCATAAAATTATAGGTAATACTGTAAAATACTGAAATACACGTTTCTTGAACTTGTTACTGTGATATACATGTAGTAGCATGAAAATAAAATGCAAATGTTCATTTAGTTTCAGAGTTCATATTTCTTTAATCCAAATCTATATTACCGTAGGTGTCATATAATACTTCCTGTAGAAGAGCAATATCTCTAGACTTAAGGTTTTTTTATGAAAACAGACCCCAGGTGCCTTTCCAGACTTTGTTTCAGGAAGAGTTGGCATTTTGATAGAACAACTGACCTTTTGTAAGCCAGTTTGATAGCTTCCTCTTGTGAGCATATTCTACATGCCAAATGGGGTTGCAAACCTGTAGCGGTGAGAGGTGAGAAACTCACAATCAGTTCACTGTTGCGGGGTTGAGTATTGTGTTCCTTGGAGATCGGGACCTGTGTACTTTTTCAAGTTTCGATGAAGTAATGAACTGTTATGTAGTGAGTTTTCATCCCTATGTTACTTGAGTATAGATATGCGTAGATACTACAGTCAATATAATTACATCTTTACTAATCCAGCCTTTGGTGTGCTAAAACACATTCATAAATGTGACGATTTTTAATCATTAGAATGTATCCTGATGAATTCTTTCTTTTATAACTGAAATAATTTGTTTATATGTCACGAGCAAGGCCCAGACCCCGAGCTCCAAGGTCATGGTCACAGAGGTCACAGGTTTAGAGCATCAGTTTAATGTCCAGTTCATAAATCTTACCATTCATCAAGGGATTTAAAATCACTTTAATGTTCCATAAAATGAGACCATATGTCATGTGCTAGACCCAGGTCCCTGTCTCACAGGTCAATGTCACAAGGTCTAGTCAGTAACTTTACTCTGCGAGGATGGATCTTCAAGTAACTTGGCATAATTATTCACCATTACAAGATAATGTGTCATGTACAAAGGTCAAGATCACGAGCACCTAAGTTAACTTTCTTTTGTTGTTTGTACATGAAATTACTTCCTTTTTATATGATACAGTACAATATATGGGTTTTATGTCGGTTTTCCCACTAATTATAAAATGAAACTTTTCATGTTTCAAGGCCCTGTGAGCTTGACTTTCTGATCCCAAAACTATTTGGAATCCTTTGCTCGGCATGTCCAAACATCCTTTGAAGTTTCAGAGTTCAGAGTCAAGAGATTATCAAGTCACTGGTGGGAAACGGTTTTCCATGTTCTGGTCCCTGTGACCTTGGACCTCAAAATCAAGAGGGGTAATCTTTTCGCCTGTAAAGTTTCAACGTTCTGGGTCAAGTGGTTCAAAAGTTATTGATCGGAAACGTTTTTCCACATTCTGGCTCCCGTGACCTTAAACTTTGATCTACTAATCCCAAAATCAATGCTGGTCATATACTTGGCATGTCAAATCATCCTATGAGGTTCAATGTTCACGGTCAAGTGATTCTCAAGTTACTGATCAGAAACAGTTTCCCATCATCATGCCCCTGTGACCCTGACATTTGATGGAGTGACCCCAAAAAACAATAGGGGTCATCTACTCTTTAAGCCCCTGTCACTCTTGAAGGTTATTGATCGGAAATGAAATTGGACGGACGAATGGACGGACTTGGTAAGAACAATATGTCTCCCCCAAAGACATAATTAAAAAAAAATTTGGTGAGGGGAGCGATAATGTTGGGGGATGGGGTAGATGATAGGATGCTACGAGACGATAGTAAGGAACACGGGAAACTACAGGTATTTTTGATTGTGGTTGGGGATGGCGGCGGGGTTGACTGAATGATAAGAGACAGTATCAAGAGGCTAATTAAAATGTTAGATTTTTGGGTTGGGACTGGGTAAATATGTGTGGAGGGTTGACGTCAATAGGAATTTCATAATATCTAGGACTCGAGCCATGATTTGGCCTCTTAATATAAATATTGTTTATTTAAGTCTGATCTACATACATTACATTATATGAAATATTTTATGTGCACAAAGCTTTTCTATTAACAGAATTATAAGAGACTAGTTTCAACACTGTACATATTAAAACAACATATATCACAGGATAAGAAACGGAGAACGTTGGCCAATCGTTACACGTAACACAAGGATGGGATACCAACTCAAAACACTACCATCCTACGTCTAGTAAAATCTAGTTAAAGGGGCATTCAACTTAACAAAATAGAATTGCTGCATGTCTGATCACAGTGGGCAAGTGAGTGAAGTTTCGATACATTATTATTAGTGGGCATTTGAATACCAGCCTACAAAATCTTAACAAAAATTGCCGAGTCGAAAAACTGTATTATTTTGTAATTGTAAACGTGCAAAATAGAATTATGGAACCTGTGCAATGCATGTTAGATCATCACAGTGTAAGAGTGTGTAAAGTTTCAGTTCATTCCCATTAGTAGGTACTGAGATACCACTTGACCAAAATTGCTAAGTCGAAAAAGGAGCATAATTTTGTAAAATAAGTAGTTTAGAGTTATGGAAACTGTGCACTGCAAGTCAGGTCTTCACAGTACACAAGTGTATGAAGTTTCAATCCATTCCCACAAGTGGTTACTGAGATACCAGCTTACCTACAAACCGGCACTTCCATACCTCATGTTTTTATTTCGATGTAAATGAGATGTGGAACCAAAATTTGTAGTCCTGTTTGGCGCCATATAACCTATACTGTGTTGGTGCGCCGTAAAACCCAAATACATAAATACAAATCGGCACGGACGCCGACGATTGGGCAATGCAATAGCTCTACATATTCTTTGAATAGTCGAGCTGAAAAAAGAAAGCATCTTAGACACTCAATGAGCGCTTTCCTGGAGGACTAAATTCATTGAAAGTATAAAACATTAGAAAAGTTAGACATGTTTAGAATTATGCTCTATAACACTTGTTTAGAATAGTCTTAAACAGCCTGCAACCTACAACCAGATAGACTGGCAAACTTTCTTCGCAGGTACACAAAATATTTTATATTCAAACATAGCTAAACAGTTGCCCAAGAGCCAGATATTTCCATCCCTACTTCAGCCAGTGAAAGATTCTTATAATAAGAATAGCTAAGTAACAATATCAAAAATAAATTTGTACACTATAGTGCTTGAGTACAAAGATAACTGCAGTTTCATCAAAAATAATACTCTTTTGAAAATAAATGTTATGAAAATGAACATCTGATCAAAATTCCGTTTAGTTAAGAAAGCCCATTGTTTTGGTTGTATATGTAAACTATATAATTGATAATGCAAGCAATATAATATATCAGACAATTACATAGCAGCCAAAACATATAGAGCATTTATGGTATTGTAATGTATTGCAGCTAGATTTCTGAATTCAAAAAGAATACACAGACACTTTTTTCATAAAAAAATCTGACTTAATCAACTTGATTTTCTGATCTGGTCTTATTATCATATGAGCGATAAGGGACATTAGGCCCCTATTGTTTTAAAATGTTTTAGATTTAACAAATCGTCTTTACTGAGATTAGACTTTTTCCACATGAACATGTGTATCGATGTCATTAATGTATTGGATCAATTTATCCCAGAATGCATCCGCTTTATCTGGAGGTGGTGGGTAATCGAGGTAAATATTGTTTACAAACATTTTATGTAGCGCACAGACTTCTTCATTTAGATGATCTTTTAACTTCATAATAATGATAACAAATCTGTTCTGTGTCATTTCCATTCCTTTGGCTTGATTAAGAATATAGACGCACTCTGTATCACAAAGGAAGCTTTTGCTTATCAGAAAAATCGTGCGGCAAGTCTGGTTTATGCTGTTATAGATCAAAGACATCTTGTTCTTTCCTGCATGTTGAGCAAAATCCCTTTCATCAAATACTGTTTCTATATTTCTCTTCTCAAGTTCGGATGCAAACGTTAGAAGAACTTCATTATCTTTCTCAGATGACACAAGAAAAACACCTTTTCTTACATTATCAAAATCGTTTCTGTTTGAACAACAGGAAATGAAGTTCATGCATACAGACTGACATTGCTGTTTTCTTCTCCTTTTCCAGCAATAAATAAACAAAATAACTCCGGTTGTGAGAAATACACAAGACATCAAGAAACACGCAACTAATAGCGTTTTAGGTGACATTTTCAGAGTTATTATTCTAGAATCCACATATACTGAGAAATGGAGGAAATCCGAATCTTCTAAGAGCTGACCTGAAAGCTGGTCCGAATCCAATTTCTCTAAGAACTGGTCTGAATCAAGATTTTTCGAGACCTTGTCAAGATCAATATTGACTGAGAGCCGGTCAGAATCATAATTAAGCGAGAGATGGACAGAAGGATACGCATGAGCCGATAATTTACTTTTAGTGCACATACACTTTGGTAGATTTCCACAGTTACATTGTGTTTGATTATCTGTATTAATGATGATACTCATGTTAGAGCCAAAAACAGAACTGCAGTATTCTAAAGGCATGCTAGTATTCCACACTCTTTGGTAATCGAATGATATAATATGTGGGTCATCGCACCACACGGCATACCCAGTTTCACAAGTGAAATTGAAAATTGGATTTCCACGAAGGTCAACATGTACCAGACGTTTCAAATGAGTATCAAAGTGATGTAAACTTGATATTAAATCAATCTGTTTGATTTGGTTATTACTTAGGTCGAGTGTTTCTAAATTATTCAATTCTTTAAAGTCATGGAGCTGAAGATTTTTTATTACATTATTTTTTAGGTAGATATGAGTCAGATTGTGAAAATATTTCCATGAACCGAATGAGGTGGTGCTAAGTCCAAGGTCTGACAAATCCAAAACTGTAATTTGGTTTGACAACGTGAAGTTAGGAGGAAGAGAACATTGCGACTCTGAAAATGAAAACAAAGATAACATTTCCTTTCTGTTGATACTACGAAATCCCACTTGTCGCTTTTGAATATTGTTCAGATCTGTCAGGTTGACAAGGTTTTGAGCAAGACATGGTATACATAGAATGTTTTCTGGATGTCTTCTCGAGGTTGCGGAAACATTGGTTTTTATCTGGACAGACAATGCACTTCTTCCACCATTGCAATCTTCGGATTGAACATCGACTGTTGGCTGACTTTGCACCCAAAAGGATGAGAACAGCAAGACAAGGAAGAACAAGAGAGCTCTGAAAAATACAGTTATTAAAATTAGATTCATTTCGCAATTATTGTCTATAGACCCAGGTGTTCTTGAGTAAAATTATCATGATGATATCAAAATAGAGCCAACTCACCTTTATGGGACTGTCATTTGCACTTCTTTTTTTAGGGATTAGTTATGTCAAAATAAAAGTCAAAGAACGCGATATCTATCAAACCCGGCTCCATTGCCAGGCATTCAATAATGAATACATAAGGGCTATTTTCATACTTGTCATCTAAGTTCACATGTAGTAATATATATATGCATATATTCAATATTTACATGTGTAGTACATGATACCTCTATGTCAATTATAAGACAACGTAATTTCGAACTACTTTTCTTAAGTGATTGTTTTGCCAAAATGGAAAACTTCTATTTTTGATGACAGTGACTTTGTTTGATAATAAGGCATTTAAGTAATATAAACTTGTAATATGAATTATTTAATGCTCGTTGCATCCATACGGATAATGATACTTCGATGTGCATGTTTGTTTTGGGTGAGCTTGCCATTTTGCATTTAATACACCAAAATGGGTAAATAAAAAACTATCAAATCATCCTTCTCTTTTTTTTTCGTATTTTCCAATTTACTGTTAAAAATTCATTCATTTATACACAAAACATAAATCTATATTCTGACCTTGTCACAGTTCAAATAATGTACCCCATCCACTTTTGCCTTCAGTTTTAACTTCTCATAGACACCTTAAAACCCATATAAGAGTTTAAAAATTAATAAATTTATGGACGGTTTTTAATATTGTAAGACATGTTTTTTTATCAAACAGCCAAAAACCTACCAGCCGAGGACAGCAAACATCGAATATAACATAACAATTTGGAACGGCCTTATTTGGGAAAAAAAGGGGGATTTTAGTCAGAAAAAAATACTATCCTTCTATTCGTGTTAATCTCAATGAAACTGCTCTTTTTATCCCCTTGTGCCATAGCACCCATACACTACTCGGCGGTTAACAAAACAAAATAATATAATATAACTTACTTCATTATGTATATATCAGACTATATATATTTATCCATTTCAGCTTTTAAACGTATTTATAAATGTTATGATTAACAGCTACCCTATAACGAACTTCCTTTAACCTATTCGGTTAAACATACTTATTGTATACCGTTTCCCGCTTGGAGAAGTTTTTATATAAGGCCTAAACAAAATATGTCTGTTTCCTGTAAACCCGACCGACCGTAAGTTTTTACCACCGACCGCAATTTTTTTATGGGCCGAAATTCGAGATTCTGATCATATCTTTATTGATTATAGGGATAATTTAGTTCTACTCGACCTCGTCGCGCATAGTAACGAGCGTTCCTGGTTCCGTCCACATGAAACAACATGGCGAAAAGCCTGTTTCTCTGTAGACTCGAGGTTCCGGGTTTTCACCCGCGAAAATCGAGGTTTACTTTGATGCATATCGAGTTCAAAAGTTTTGCCCCTTGTCAATCAAAATCTCGGTGAATTTCAATACTGTTCGCCGCCACAAGCGGAAGTATGGCAGTACGCGGAGCGTCATATACTAGATGTCAATCACGCCACGCGCCGACTGACACGTGGTCATCTCGCGGTTTGTATTTAGTACAATAATGTCCTTCATTATGAAAGGTGTTTATTGATCAATGTGTAAACGTTAATTGATAAACAATTCGTAGAAGAGCAGCCTATTATCATGTTTGTACCACTTGTTCAGGGGTCACGCTGTCGGTTGCATTTTTGTGGCCCCGAAAATCTCTAATTGGCAAAAACGGCCCGAAGCTATGTCTGTCTGCAAAACTATGAACTTTGCCTGTTACACAGTGTTTACTGAACAAAAGGAATCAGTGTAGAAAAAAACTTGTATGAACAACATCTGTTATTAAAAGGCGGGAGCAAATTTTCAACAATCTTAGCGGTGGACCGTTGGACCGACGCAACCAAAATATCGGCAGGTCCACTATCAAAAGTTGGGTAGACCGACGGTCAACCAATTTTCAGTCACGGACTGCAAATAAAATAAAACCCTTAAAAGTGAAAAATATGGGGGGGGGGGGGGGGGGGGGAATCATACCCATATCGGCGAATTCACAAAACGAAAGTTGATTTTGCCTTAATACGGCATTCTACAGTTATAAGCATTGGCGGGTTAAAGTCAGGATAGGCGAGTGGTTTTTACGTGGTAACTTTACCAAATTGAGTAATTACATCAGGCAAAATTACCTGGATTGACTGGAATTTACCCGCGAATCGTAAAAATATCAAAACGTCATGCTGGTAATTTTCCATTCCACAAGCACGTGCGCCCTATCGTAATACTTAATTTACATCGCAGTTACTTTTGACACAAAAAACGCGCGTAGTGCATTCATTTTCTAATATAATCGCTTCAGATTTTCAACACCGCTTGAGAACTAATACAGTTTAAATTCTATAACAATTTTAATAAGATATCGACAGAAATGTAGGCAAAATTCTTTAAAAACGATCAAATTTTCATATAATGTTTTGTAAAATTTCAAACAGCACGATCTTGATTATTTATTTCCTTTTTAAAGTAAATAAACGGTACATACTATGGTAATAAAATTCAGACTTTTGACCAGAAAGTACAAAAAACACAATTAAAAAATCTTAAATAATGAAAAAGCGGCAGCAATTTAAATACATGGAGTAAAACGATTTTTTTGGCAAACAGATTTCTGTTAGCACGGCAGAATAGGTTACGTGACCTCATGAACGTAAATAGAAATGTGGTTTTAAAATGAAGCAGTATGATGTCGTTGCGATTTTTAATAAGTTTTAAATGATTCTTCGTACATATATTTTTTGATACAACACTTTGTTATTGTCCGTAAGTATTGACCTGGCACTCATTAATCTTCGCCAATATTTTCGGGCGTTTTCGTTATTTCACGTGATATTCGTGTCCTGAAAATATCTAGATTTATCAAAATAATCAATTTAGAGAACGAACGGCACAGTGGTGTAGTGGTAAGCTCTCCGACTTGAAAACACGTTACCATGGGTTCGAATTCTTTTCTAACCATTTTTTAAAATATAATTCCTTGTGTTTGTATTTGTATCTATGATTATATATATATATATATATATATATATATATATTTTTTTATGACACATTTCATTTTGTATCTCTAACAACAGTTCTTTGAATTGTCCGTTGAATGAATGAATGCGTGTCCGGTCCTGAAGATTTTAAACAACATTTTATATAACGGTAGAATGGTAATCGATAGTAGAGTATTTCGTTGATAAAACATGGTAAGTGTGACAAGTTTCCGTCGTTTACAGATAAAATCATAAAAAAATAATTTGGTCAGTCAGAGGACTCGAACACTCAACCCTGAGATTAGTGGCAAAACGCTTTGTCCGCACAGCTATATCTGCACATGATACGTGATGGTATATAATTCGCTTTTCAATAGCAATATCATTGTTTGGGTTCGTACACCGAAAATTAATTTACGGAAACATACGGAATATTCATGAGTGCCAGGTCAATACTTACGGACAATAGATATTCTTCTCAATCAATTATGTAAATTTCTTGAGGGCAAATAGGTCATCATCGTTCACGGTCTGACACATTTACACGTCAGTTTATTCGGGATATTGCACATTTGCTTTTAAAAAATTAAAGAAAAAACTTTTTTACTGATTTCTTCTCAACAACAATTAAAGGAATCGAGAAAGTACGATCAGACAGTGATATGTCACATGGCGCGAAAACATGACGTAATGCAATGACAATCTCGGGGAAACTATACCGCTTTGATCTCCATTGCTGATGCCACAATAACCGACACACTTCTTTTGGCTCTTTGAGGGGGTGTCAATTACTTAGTTTATCATCAGAATGATGATGTATTTTTGTTTCACTTTCAACACTGGTCGGGAGGATGATGATTGTGTCCATATTTTGGGGCACTTTTCAAAATAATTATTTTTCGGGATAACGGATTGCTACGGTCTTTTATTTTTAATTATTTTAGAAATAAGTCCTGTTTCTTTGAGTCATATGAAGTTATGACGTCTACAACATCACAATTTATGAGATAGAATTTGGAGGTCCACTAAAGTCTGAGCAGGTCTACTAGATTTTAGCAGTTGGTGACCTGCTGGCAACTGCTGAAAAAAGTTAAGGTCGAGGCCTGATTAGGCAGTTAATTTGCGATAATAAGGTTACTAAACACTGAAATGTTCCGACACCTAATAAAAAAAAAAAAAAAAATTCCTACCTACCGACCCCCATTTTTTCAGCATGTTACAGGAAACAAACATATTTTTTTAGGCCTTACGGATAATAGAGTTCTGCTTAAACTGGCGCTAGGTGGCGTGCAGGGTGGTGCACATTTTCCTTACCTCTCATCACGGGTACTAAACTGTGGAAAAACTTTATTGACGTTTTTTGAACAGATAATATTCTAAAATCCTTACCGAAGGATATAGTTACCTCCCCTTTCGCTGTAAAACACATATATAATAGGGGAGGTTATGTACAACAGTATCATTGTTAGATTGATTTAGAATCAAAGCTAATGCTGAATTCAAAGTTCAGACAGTTGAACAGGCAGTCTCGTTGAATTGTTTTCACTTTAACAAAATTAAACTAGAACATCTGTGTCTGGTAAGCGTTAGTTTTTATCATAAAATTAATCGGACAATGTTAATGTTATATATAACCTCCCCTATACATATGTATGGGGTAACTATATCCTTCGTTAAGGATTTTGGAACATAATTTGTTCAAAAAAAAAAACGCCAATAAAGTTTTTCTAAAAAAATATTTTGATTTTTTTGTGGTTGCGCAAAGTCTCAAAAAGGAGCGGGCCGTGGACAATATTTCTATTTCATTGAAGGTATATATGATATAACATCACCCTATTATCGTACGAGGGCAAGTTATTAGAAATCTGGTTATTTTGGGCCAAATGTATGCCTAAATACTTTAAGAAGTACCTGGGGAATCTCAAAGGGGCTGCGGCGTCATCGAAGTGCCTGCGGTACTTTTCAAAAATTGGCATAACTTTCAAATTCGAAATTTCCTGGACACATTTTATGTTTTGACAGATCGAATGTCTTCTAAGGATATAACTTACGACAGCAGTGATGATACGTTATGGGTCAGCGGGAAGAAAGAGTCCAAACAGTCGCTGATGTGGAAAATTCCACGTTTCCTTCCCAACTTAATTTTCCTTGCATTTCTAGGGAATTGAACATTTGTGGCCAAATAAAGCATGGATGTATAGGTAAGAAACAATAACACCCCGCTACATTCCCCGATTTTCAATAAAAATGCTCCCTGCAGTAACATAATGACAATTTTTTTTTAAAAAAATCACTCGCCGTTCCCGCTCATTTTGCCAACATTGGCGATGTACCTGCGGTACCGGAAGCGAAGTACCTTCATTCCTCATCGCAGACGGTACTGCAGGCACAGTTCAGTACATGTACTCATGAACAGATTCAATCAAACCGAGCCTGCTGTTATTTTGCTTGGTTGTGGTCTATGCCTTCAAGTATGCTAGTAAGCTGGTACAGTGACCAGCGGCCGTGCGCTATTAAAAGGACGTAAATATATACGTTATTTAATTAATTATAAACCAATACAAATTCTGTCTTAAATACGTTTTGCATTTTACAAGTAGATACGAACAGGCAGAAATAAAATCCGTTTTGTACGGAATCCTGCTCGTGCCACTTTAATTCTCGCCTCAACGACACGCGATTGTCGCCATGTCCCAAAACATATATACATGCGAGATTTAACAATCCTCGCGAGGTTTTTAGGGCGATAATTATCGTCTTAATTTTTAACATCGATAAACACTGAAAATTTCGTTCGACAAAACGACAAACTAGAAAGTGGAGGTATATAATAAAAGGGGTCATTTATGATATAACAGTAGCTAGATCTGGGATTGTGTATTCGGCTCTCGTGGAATCACGCTTGTGCGCCTCGTGTAATCCGACCTGGCAAAATTCACACATCCGCACATTCTGCTTTTTGACAATCGTATCATGGATTGATATAATAAAGATGTTAACTTTCGTGTGTGCGTTTGTGTTTTCATATTTATTTTAATGTTATCTATTTGTCTCGTATTTAATGACAACTTCATATTCACTGTCTAAATGTGTAATCGTGCTTGGTGACTAAATGTATATTGAATAGTTTAGAGTGATCATTTCTTAGAGCAAATTTTTTATTGCATTTGGCTTCACTTAATATCATCGGCACCCTTGACTGTAGAAAGATGTTTAGTTCAATTTCAATTTCAAACGATTGAAGGGGTCCCTGCAAAAAGGTACCTATCTCCATTTTGTAAAAATGTTGGGAAAACGCATTTTTGTAAAATTTCGGTGAAATATGATATTTCCCAAAATAATTGCAGCTATAGATTGTATACTATTTAAACAGTCGTATAAAAAAGTATCGTGTATTTTTGCACTATTTATATCACTTTTATAACAAAAAGTCTTGTTTTTGTCGATTATGTTTAGGCAACAAGGGTTCTAAGTCCATGGAGTTATGCAACAAAGGTTCTAAGTCCATGGAGTTAGGACCTTGTTGCATGTAAACTATGATTTGCGAATCATTTTTGCCTGAATATATCATTGAAATATATTAATTCCACATACCTGATGACTTTTAAAATTATTGATATAATTTATTTACATAAGGCGTGTGTTCTTCTCATTAACCGAAACAGCCATCAAAGCCCTGACCTCCTTGATGTCAACGCATTGTGGAGTTAGACCCAATGTCGCATACGTGAAATACCATTTTTTCCCACTCTTAAACAGAAGAATACATTGATGGGGGTGTTAATCAGGTGCGGAATGTTGTGTTTTATGCCATAAATGCCCTAACTCCATTTTGACCAAACATGGAGATAGGTACCTTTTTGCAAGGACCCCTTAGAACAAGTAAGCTGAAAAACCTTTGGAATATAATATTATGCATAACGCACTTTGACATAGTGCATTGTGAGAAGAGACTGGCTATAGGGACCGCATATAGCGGTTATTTTATGTGATTTTTTTTCCCATTCAATTTATTGTGGAAATGTAAGGAGTATTTGCATGATATCAAGCTGTATTTGTAATCGCAATCGACTGTGGAAGTTCAATATGAATATGAAAAATAACTTTCTTTTCCGACGGCAGATCTTTTCCGAACTTCTACAAGTTTGCCTTCCAAGTATAGCCGAAAAATAACGATAACTCACTGATTATAAACACAATTCTAACACGGCCAGCTTATAACCTACATACTTGTAGAGCAAAATCTTATTCTGCAGTAAACCGACCTTGAACTATGCGTGCGCGCACCGTGTTTAATTTACGTTTGATGAACATACGTACTCCTCTGATTCTCGTCTAACGTTATTTAAAGTAAGTCGTGTTAGAATCGAAATAATAAGTACCTAAATAAGGTTTATCGTAGAATAACCCTCGTTTGTCGTTCTTATGCGTAGAAATATATCACTTTGACATCGTGATATATTCATACGCATAACTCCAAACTCGGGTTATTCTACGAAATACCTAATTTTGATACTTATTATTTCTTAAATAACAAGTGAATCTGCAACTCGTTAAACTCGATTGCCCCGGACGAAGAAACAGTAAGTTGATAATGTTTTTTGAAGTGTATTGCCTTCAATGTTTATGTGAAAAAGAACAGACTAAAATCCTAAATTTAACTATCCTTGTGAAACAAATTCATAATCGTTAACACGTACGAACAGAAGGACAACCTTGGTACAATACAAACAAACAGGTTCACCTTCAGGTAGTGGCCACTTGTTTTTAAAGGCCAGATTTTACTCATCATTTTTAATCCGGTCTATCACTTTGTATGAATTCAGAAAGTGTAATAAAACAGAAGTATTAACTTACGCAGAGCCGACGATCAAACAAAAAAAAAAACAAAAACAAAAACAAACAAACAAAAATAACAATCAGACGGTGTAGCACGTGTGCGGTAATATTAGCCGTACACAAGTCGCAAGTGACAAACAAAACATACTAGTACACATGTATATCGTGGTATCATTTTCATTAAACCATTTGAAATACATTGATTATGGCCTACTGCCAATGTTAATTGTTAAATTCAATTGAGAAACATGTCGTAAAGTGTTATATATTGGCACGTCTGAACTTAGTAAACTCATATTTTAGATAATCTGGATAATATCTGTTAAACATTGCAACTTGTAAGTAAAACTTTATATATATACAAAATACATACTAGTAATCTCAATACAATCATGCAAATCATGGATACGAATGTCATAATATCACACATGATTATAAGGGCATGACCAGCGTTAAGATAACGTATCATTTATTAAAGGATGATTAAAACTTACTATTTACCAACTTCAGTTATTGAAAATTCAACATTTTTTTCTGAGCTTCCCTTCTACCGATTAATACAATGTTGTTTTATTGATGTTTACATCCTTGAAACACAGTATTTTACATATTTACATTTGTAATGAAAATTAAGCCGTCACAGTTTTGTATGGTTAGATGATAAAGGGTGTAAAAATACTATAGATATATCAAGGACCTTAAGGTATTCCGTCAATTGTCTGGATTGTAATTTCTACAGCTTTGTGCAGGCCATTAATTTTGAGCCATTGATTTATACCGTCATACTATAAATTTCATGTTCAAATAACATATTCAGTCAATGTCTTTTTTGGAAAACTTACACATGTTTGTTTTCAGCTTCCACTATGGAAGAGTTTTCACGCAAGGTATTCAGAGCCCTTGATTCAATTGGGCACGGCCCGGATATGATACGGTTCAGGAGAAAATTTTGGAGATACTTCCCGAGGCATTTCAATCAAACAGAAGGCACAGAAATAGGTTTGAGCCACATGGTTGTAGGTAGTAAGGCAGAAGGCATTTCCTCTGCGTTAGAGAGCGATATCGATCATATGTTTCTGTTTAGTGACGTTATTTGTGCTAACAGTCTGGAACCATTTTATCTTGTAGAAAACATTACATTACTGCAAACAGATACATCTGACACATCGCCCGGCTATACAAAGCTCAGATTTATAGACTGCAACGGCGAGATGTCTGTGGCATTATTTCATGAACAGGGTGATCTAGCTGACAGGCAGGTGTTACAAGATAATTACATATCGAGTGAAAAGTTCCTGTCTTTTCATTATAAGGGTGTAAGGTCGGTAGAACCACATCATGGCATGATTCGTGGTCTAAGCGGTCCTGCAATGGAATCTGAGAGGTTTTACAAGGAGGACTGTGTTTGTGCGCTACATTGCTACTGTCCCCATTTGCTGGAAAACTGGAAAAGACGACCGCGTCAATATGACTGGCCTTCTAGAGATACTCTAGACACTGTCGCATCTATGTTTGGTCAGTTAGTTCCAGTAGGCTTCAAAGGCAGTGGTAATCAGAGACTGGAGTGGAGATTTTGTTTTATACAATCAGAGCTAAAACTCACTTTATGTCTCAACGAAACACAACTGAAACTCTACATTCTGTTGAAAATGATAACAAAAGATATCTTAAGGTCAGTATGCAGTACTATTTCATCCTACATTATGAAGAACATTACGTACTGGATATGCGAATTTCTCCCACCTTTTGTGTTCACAGAAAAGAACTTGCTGACAGTTCTGGTTTTGTCACTTAGGTTTCTGAAACTGTCACTGGAAAAAGGAAACTTTCTACCGTATTATATGATACCTGATAGAAATCTCCTCGCAGAACGACTAACGCCTAAGGAATATCATGGTTTGGCAGATATTTTAGATACTTTAATTCAAGAGGGGCCGAGAATCGTGCTACGATGTAAAAAACTACAATGCATCCTAACGTGTGAACTTCAGAGACAGGGGATCTTATGGAGGTATAAAAAGCAAAGAAATCTGGTCGAAAAAATGCAGCTGTTTCGTATCCTCCTTGATAAATACGATTCTTATAATGCAGAAATTTTAGATTTTCTTCTAGGAGCGAGGTTGTTAAACACTGTCCTACCAGAACGGAGACGTTTGAGAAATATGGGACTTTCGACCAGAGAAGTAGATGTGATATATAGAAAACGATTGTCCACATTTCTTTCATAGTCCTTAGACAAACAGACATATTAGCATGACCGAACAGGTTTCCCAGTAAAATTAAAAAAAAAAAACAACATTTCAAGCCCATTATTTCAAAAAAACTTCGGCTGGTAAACTTTCAGTGTGCATGTATTAAAATCAAACTTGATGACTTACAGCGTATCATGGCCTTACAATTATGATACTGAATCGTGTTGGGTATCATGGCTTACATTCAGTATATCAGTAGGAATCGCGATATTTGTTTTCATATCCAGGTCTGTATTTTATTTTTCTTCAACAGTAATATGGGCTTACTTTTAAAATTTTAGCAGCAAAAATATGTATCTTGCTCTTTGTGGACATCGAAGTAACCTCAGAAAAGTTTTATTTTTCGACAATAAAGCGAAACAATTTTTAATTTGTTTATTTCAAATTTCTTTTGAAATTACGTTGTACCGCGATAAACAAATACTCATAAAATAAATGTAAGCAAAACTGAATTGCATGTATGTGTATTTGACAAAACGAGATCTAGTACAGTAAATGTGGATATTCATATGAATGGAGAGAAAAATGAGCAGGTCTACATTTTTACTTTATAAATTCAGGAGTTAGTGTCTATTTATACAGTTAATATGTCTAATGCAATGAAAGTTTAATATGAATACTATTTTATGTTCAAACTAAAATGTCATTGTTTGATACCATGGTTGTGCCGATACTTTTGTATGGATGCGAGATTTGGGGAGTTAATAGTAATTATTCCTAATGTGAAATAATAGACTCCGAACTAGGCTTTTCTAAATGAAAATTGAAGAATACCATTACAAATTATATCATATGTAAGGAACGCCCTTCAAATGTTTGGCTGAAAATTGTGAAAAATAACAATTCTGCAATCTGATAAAACTAGGCAACCATATTCTGGTTGAAAATGAATTTAATTTTATATTGTGTTAGACTATAAATAGATGCCTTATAAATAGATAGCATATTTATGTTTCTTGGCATTGTTGGAATATATCTTATTGTTTCGTGTCAACTTAGAATAAAAAAAGATTACATAACTTATCAAATTTTATTAAAGATGACTGTATACAAAGATACAACACCCTTGAAAATATTAATGTTTCCTGAAATGTACATTATAATATATTTTATATAACTTGATATGTTATGTTATGTGTTGATTTATTTATGTATGTCTGTCTTTGTCATAAATGTTGTTTGTATATGACCAAAAGCATATAGTTTGCTGATTGTCAATAAACTCACACTGAATAAACAATGCCCTTGAAGTATTTTGACAAAGTCCGTTAACTGTTTTCGCGGAGTAGCTGTCTAAGCCAACTTTTGCGCTACTGAAAATTCATGATTCTTCAATCAACAAAAACAGCAGAGCTGGACAGAAATGAATACATGCAGGACTATTCTAGCTCTTTTGAAAAGCGTCATAATTTTGTCATCAGAAGTTTCTTATTTAAACAACGCGTGGGATATACTGCAATACATTAAATCCCCACCATCGCCGAATATCTTTTTAAATGATATTTTTGTGTCTATTGTGTGGCTGATTTTCAGCCAATGAAGAATATCTCCGAACTGTTGACAAACATTTTCTTGCTGTCTAATACAATTCAAATTCGAAAAAAAATATCTAAATTTCACAAGTTTTCCATGAAATATCTACACTAAAGTAAAACAAGAGCGCCATATTTGGGAACGTCGTCTCTTTGTTAGAAATGACAACTCCGTCCTTGATAAGTAACAAAGGAGTTTGGGGACATGTGAATGAAACAGTTCTCAAGTATGATCAGTGTCTATATTCTTTATTCCATTGTGATTATGTGATTAGGTATTGAATGTGTTAATGCCATGATTGCCTTTCTCTTTCTTATAAATCTAACTTTCGAAAACTTAATCTAGTCAAGGCATTTCGACTAAAATAACAAGAGCCATCGGATCATGGCAGTGAATAAGTGTGTGAAGTTTCAATGCATTCCTATTAGTGGATACTAAGATACCAGGTAACATACAAAAACTTCCAAATCGGGACGCGGACGTTGACGCCGACGCCGTCGCACGGGCGAGTCCAATAGCTCTACCTATTCTTTGAATAATCGAGCTAAATTTTTTAAAGTGCAAAGCATAGGATTATACAGATGCTTATAGGATTGAGGGTTATGCACGAGGCATTCAGAGGTGCCATTGCACGATTTTATCTGAAATTTATGTAGTAATTTACGCTATTCTGTTCTATAAATGTTTGCACGGGATCCCTTAATCGACAGCAAGTCAGATTTCTGTGATCGTAAAAGAAGACACAGTAGAAAAGCACCGTACAAATGATGTGGACATACCTTTTACGATTAAGCTAACTCAACACGACATAGGTAAGTTTTTCTTACTAAGAATAGTAATGGAGTCCAATTGTTGTCTTTTAGAGGTAAAAGCGGAAAAAAAGAGATGAAATCTGATATATCTCCTCACAGAGCAGGTAAATAAAGCAGGTCACATTGTATAGGTCTATTTTATATAGCATAAATGATAACAATGTGTTAATCTTATCACAAACCTTGGATATCAAATTATTTTGTAGTTTTTTTTTTATGTTGGTAAGCAGTTTTTTCATTTGCCGACGTTTCTTCATGACAAGATGGGAAACAACTTTTACACTACTAGTATAATAACCTGTTTTGAAGGGAGAAATCAGACGTAATTATTAGTTTTTTTTACAAAAAAAAAAAAAAAAAAAAAAAAAAAAAAAAAAAAAAAAAAAAAAACAACAACAACAACAACATATAATGCACTGCGTACAATTTTTATGCGGCGCAGTTGTGATTCCAAAATGGACACAATGATCCCTTAGAGCACTGACAAGCATATTAAACTGAAAAAGTTTGTGTCTATGTTGGAAGGTCTACGGGTATCGGGACACAGCGAGAAGCATGTAAACCTGAGACTGGTGTCAAATGTGTTGTTGTTTTTTTTCTTTGATTGTAACATTTTTAAATTATCGTTTTCACATATTTAACCGGTTGATGTGTAGTCAAACTGTAAAATGTTTGAGCATATCAATCTGCATTTTGTTTCAGCACAAAGACGTCAACTAACCAAGTAAAATTATAAAAAATATCTATACTTTTGGATCACAATCCCCGCACACTTTTCAGGATTGAAAACCATATAATTTTGTATGTCCAGTCCTATAAAAAAATACAATATGTATGAAGATCTTCTGGAAGCACCGAGTGCAACAAAACAAAATAAAAGAATGCTCGGTTTGTTTGAATCTGTTCACGAGAAGTAATGGGAAGTGGCTATTGCAACACCCCTTACAACACCCAAAGGACTAGATAATATAAGAACAGGAATTCAAATACGGGGGTGGGGGATTTTTACTCCCGCCACATGGGCACTTCAAGATTGTTGTTATTACAGTTGTTAAAATTTGTAAGAAGGTATCTTTCTATAGCATCGAATGCAACCAAAGAAATTAAAGCAGACTCGGTTTGACTGAATCTGTTCATGAGAGGTAATGGAAATGGAAAGTGCAACTCTCCTCACTCTCCCCCCCCCCCCCCCCCCCCCCCCCCCCCCCCCCCCCCCCCCCCACACACACACACCACACACACAGACACACACACTCCCTAGCACCGGCACATGCACCAGTATCGGACCTGGGACAAAGAATATGGCCTTGTTTGTCATCCAAAATGAGTTCAAAATGAAAAATATGTAGTGAAATATGAGCCCCCTACAAAAGATACATATGTCTACTGAAGGCCAGAATCTCGAGAATCGAGCCTGCGAGCAATGGGTTCAATTCCCGGGCCGTTGTGAAATAAATTCTCTAGACATTTGAACAAACTACCTATCACTATTTCACATGTACATTTAGCTACAAAATGAGACCGACCCCAAGTCTCTAGCCCTCCCCGTTCATGAAATATCTATCAGAAAACGAGCGACTTTTTGCTGCAAGTTCTAGGTAGACAGAAATGTGGCACAACGAAACGGTACGAAATCACGGACTAAAAGATGTTTGTCAGCCTAGCAAGAGTCAAATTCATTTGCCATTAATAACAAGTATTACTAAATATGTAAATCATGGCCACTCACCACCGTTTTCCGTCGGTCTTTCAATTGTATTATCCGCCATTGTAACCGATACGATAATATCCGAGTAATTTTGTACGAAACGTTGCGATTCTGTCGGAGGTGTGTCGCTATTGGCCAATCAGAAATTGCGTTTAAAAATACTTAATGAATTCTGTGCAATGGCGTAGCATTCAGTTGAAAGTTTGAAACGCCAATATCGCGTGTTTGAGATGCAACTGACGATTGTGAGTGGCCTTAGTTTATGTGTTTATTTATACTATTTAGTATTTTTTATTGAATTTGAGCCGTACTCGGCGGACAACCATACTTTAGTCTATGTTTACGTACCGATTCTTTGTGCCGCATTTTTATCTACCAGGGACTTTCAGCAGGAAATCACTCGTTTCCTGATAGATATTTCATGAACGGGAAGGGCTAGAGACTTGGGGTCGGTCTAATTTTGTAGCTAAATGTATACAGGAAAAAAGTGATAGGTAGATTGTTCAATTGTCTAAGAAATTTATTTCACAACGGCCCGGGAAGTGAACCCTTTGCTCGCAGGCTCGATTCTCGAGATTCTGGCCTTCAGTAGACATACGTATCTTTTATCGGGGCTCATATTTCATTACATATTTTTCATTTTGAACTCATTTAGGATGAAAACAAGGCCATATTCTTTGTCCCAGGTCCGATACTGGTGCCTGTGAGCACCGGTGGAAATCTATTATGGGTATATTGAATGGACTAGAAAATATAACAATATTGATTCAAAGTATACTGTTGTATAAAGTCATATATAGTAGTCGCAACTTGGTCGCGATGGTTGACCTTAGGCCAATCTGACTAAAGTACTTGATCTTCTAAACGAAGATCTGAGAACGACCCATTCACATTCGTCTTCTGTATATTTTGGATTTCCATTATTGCTATTTTTATGTTATCCAATCAGACGACGATTGTCAAAGGATAAGAAAAATGTTTACCCCTCGCTTACAAAGCAAGTGGCCTACCGACTGAGCTAGCCGGCTATCTGATACATTACGACATAAGAATTGTAAATATCAAAAGTCAATGCTACATGTAGATTTGCAAGATGTTGTAAGCTAGGCTCTGATTGGCTAGCGAAAGAGCCGTCAGAACGAGGCAATGAATAGGTCGTTTTCAGATCCTATGCGTAGCGTAATATAGGAGATGTACTTTAGTCAGATTGGACCTTAGGCAGATTATTCATATCGGTTATTTCATTAAAGAAATCAAGGGTGCTTAGGGTAGCCGTGTATATTTATATGGAATTAGTTTGTATACAGTGCAGTATCAAAGTATATATACTTACATTTGATCCGTTAAATCTTTCCAACACACTAATTCATATTTACAATGTATGACATGTTAGAGCTACGCAGTGTCAATTAAACTGTTATTAGTACCAAATTAGATAAAATGTGATCAATAAAATCACAATGAAAGCACGATGCTAATAATAATAAACATGAGCCATGCCATGAGAAAACCAACATAGTGGCTTTCAGACCAGCATGGATCCAGACCTGTCTGCGCATCCGCGCAGTCTGGTCAGGATCCATGCTGTTCGCTTTCAATGCGTATAGCAATTAGAGAAACCGTTAGCGAACAGCCTGGATCCTGACCAGACTGTGCGGATGCGTAGGCTGGTCTGGATCTATGCTGATCGCAAAGCCATTATGTTGGTTTTCTCATGGCGCGGCTCAATCAGTATCAAATTCATACAGATATCTATGTACCGTCTTCTTGAGCACTATTCTTTTCTCTCATGAAAAATTCGACATACGTTTTGCCTATTAATATTATTTTTCTGTGTTCTAAATGTTTGTTGTCTGCAAATAAAACTGTTTGTGACAGTGCAGTTTCATTTAACATTTTAGGATATGCTATCAAGCGACTATTTCAAGACGTTGCTTTTCATACAAATGCAATTTCATTTGTGTTCTTTTGAAATAAAACTTACACAACAATATACCTATTCATAGTGTATGTTCAGCCAGTTTGTACGCTGAAGGCATTTTTGTTGAAGGCAACATTCATGTAAAATATAAATTGCATAATTGAAGAACGGATTAAAAGAATTATTCGAATTCATATTTGAAGATGTAGCGTCAAAATATTGATAAACGATACGTGTTTTTGCATAAAGTAAACACACATTGACAAAGGCTTGAACTATTTCCTCTTTTATACGCGTAAAGAAACGTAACATTCTAACTGGAAACAGTTCTCGACTCGCTCAAAACCTCGAGATAATCTATGAAACTAGCAAAGCTATAGACTTTAAGATTAGCAAAGCTATGAAGTTGGGAGATATATCGCCGGAAAGAGAGTTTTTGTACCGATTAACCTGCGCCATGTCTGATAAAAATTGGTTACGTATAAATGTCATTAACCTGTAGCCGCCATTTTATCGTGTTACGCATCATTCATTTTAATGACATTATGAAATAGAAATGAATTTGTGATATCTAAATGATGTAAAGATAAAAGTGATATTTTTTATATAATAAAATGCACTTAGATATATTATAACATACATTTAGAAATATCTGAAAATCCAACATTAGATACCTTAAAATCAACTTTCTTGTTTCATGATATCATGAATTCAATTAATGATTTATTTTATTCTATGATATCCAAACCTCAATACTAATATATTAAAATGGACGTGAGATATCATGAAGACAATTAAGGATATCGTAAAACACATGTATTATTAACTCGATTTTTGATAGCGCAAAATGAATTTCATATATCTTGATATTAATTAATTAATGTATAAAATGGAGTTGTATTTTCAGATATCATAATATGAATTTAGCATATCACCAAATTGAAGTAAGGATGTCAAAAACAGGATTGTGTTAATAGATATCCAGTTTTTTATGCTATGATATCTTTAATTCATTCTATGATATCAGAAAATGCACTCTGTGATATCTTAAATTGTGATGCTCTTACTTACACTATATTTTACACATATCGCAAAATAGTATATACACAGTGAAGCGACACCCTATGTAGACCTTGTACTTGTTTTGTATTTGTTTGGATAATTTAGTTAGATTTTTATTGGCGTGTGCTATTTCTCAACATGTCAGAGGGACCAAAACACATTTCATGGACTAAACAAAACATTTCTGCTGCTTATTTTTAAATTAAAGGGGAGGTTGAGAGCGTACAGGAGGTTGGTTCAAACCCTTGCTGCTGTTGGTTTTCAGTGCGTATGTGACATGGGTTCAAATCTTTTCTAGTGCTGGTTTTCAGTGCGTACAGGAGGTTGGTTCAGGCCCTTTCTACTACTGGTTTCAGTGCGTACAGGAGGTTGGTTCTACCCCTCGTTAATGCTTTTTAGTGCGTACAGGAGGTGGGTTCAAGCGCTTGATATTGCCGGTTTCAGCGCGTACAGGAGGTTGATTCAAACTTTTGCTACTACTCGTTTTCTGTGAATATGTGTCATAGGATCAAACCAAACCATTCTGCTGTTAGTTTTCAGAAGGTACAGGAGGCTGGTTCAAACCCTTGCTACTACTGGTTTTCAGTGCGTGCAGGATGTGGGTTCAACCCCTTGCTACTGCTTGTTTTCAGTGCGTATAGGAAGTGGGTTCAGACCCTCGTTACTGCTTGTTTTTAGAGCGTTCAGGAGGCTGAGCAAAATCTTGCTACTGCTGGTTTTTAGAGTGAACAGAGCGTTGGTTCAGACCCTTGCAACTACTTGGTTTAAGAGCGTACAGGATTTCGGTTAAAATTTTTGCAAACAGTGCGTACAAGGGTTTGGTTCAAACCTGTGCTAATGCTGGTTTTGAGTACGTGCAGGAAGTAGGCTCAAACACATGTTACTGCTAGTATCAGTGCGTACAAGAGTTTGGTTAAAATCCTTGCTATTGCTGGTTTTCAGTGCGCATACTAGTATGACATGGATTAAAACCCTTGCTACTGCTGGTTATCAGAGCATAAATGAGTTGTTACAAACCTCTATACTGCTGGTTGACAGAGCATATAGGAGTCTAGTTTAAATCCTTGATACTGCTGCTTTTCAGTGCGTATGAGAAATATTTTTCAGAGCGTACAGGAGGAGGTGGTGTCAAACCGTTGCTACTTTTCTGGTTTTCAGACTTTATGTGAGATGGTTCAAACTCTTACTACTGCTGATTTTCAGTGTAAACAGGAGGTTGGTTTAAATATTTGCTACTGCTGGATTTCAGAGCATACAGGAGGTGGGTTCAAAGCTTTGCTACTGATTGTGTTCAGTCCGTACAGGAGGTGGATAAGGACCCTTATCACAGTTGGTTTCCAGAGCGAATAGGTTTGGTTTCAAACCCTTGATATTGCTGGTTTTCATTGTGTACAGGAGATAGATTGAAACCTATGATGCTGCTAGTTTTCAGAGCGTAATGGCAGTAGGTTCAAATTCTTCCTACTGCCTGCTGTCGGAGCATACATGAAGTGGGTACAAACTACTGCTGCTCTTGGTTTTGAGGGCATATTAGAGGCGGGTATAACCTTCTGCTTCTGCTGGTTTTCAGTGCGTAATTCAGATGAATTCAAACCCTTGCTACTGTTGGTATTCAGCGCGTACAGGAGGTGGATTAAAGCCTTTGCAGCTGCTGGTTTTTAAGAGCACAGGAAATAAATTTTAGCCCTTGCAACTACAGGTTTAAAGAGCTGCAGGAGGCGGTTACAAAACCTCTGCTAC
Source organism: Mercenaria mercenaria (assembly GCF_021730395.1). Taxonomy (NCBI): domain Eukaryota; kingdom Metazoa; phylum Mollusca; class Bivalvia; order Venerida; family Veneridae; genus Mercenaria; species Mercenaria mercenaria. The sequence continues at coordinate 66,526,901 of NC_069373.1, forward strand.
TGGTAGCTTTTAGTGCGTATATCAGATGGAATTTAACCTTTGCTGCTGCTTGTTTTCAGAGCAAACGGTAGGTTAGTTCAAACCCTTGCAGCTGCTGGTTTTCAGAGCGTAGAGGTTGGTTCAAACCCTGGCTGCTGTTACTTTTCAGTGCGTACGTGACATTGGTTCAAACCCTTTCTACTGCTGGTTTTCATTGCTTATAGGAGGTTGTTTAATCCCTTTCTACTGCTGGTTTTCAGTGCGTACATGAGGTGGATTCAAACCCTTGTTACTGTTGTTTTTCAGTGTGTACAGAAGATTAGTTCAAACTTTTGCTTCTGCTCTTTTTATTGCATATCTGACATGGGAACAAACACTCTTTACTGCTGGTTTTCCGTGCGTACAGGAGGTGGGTTCAAACCATTGCTACTGCTGGATTTTAGTTCGTACAGAAGGGGAGTTTAAACCCTTGCTTCTGCTGGTTGTCAGAGAGTACTGGAGGTAGGGCCAGACACTCCCTTCTGCTGGATTTCAGAGCGTTCAGTAGGGGGATTTAAACCATTCTTACTGCCTGTTTTCAGTGCGTTCATGAATTGCGTTCAAACCCTTGCTACTGTTAGTTTATAGGGTGTACTTGAGGTGGTTTCATATCCTTGCAAATGCTAGATATCAGAGCATACAGGACGTAGGATCAAACCTTTGCACTGATTGCGTTAAGTGCATACAGGAGGTGCATACGGTCACTTATTTCTGGCTGGTATTAAAAGTTAAAGTTGGGTTCAAACCCTTGATTCTGCTGGTTTTCAGAGTGTACATGACGTAGGTTCAGACCCTTATTACTTCTGGTTTTTAGAGCGTAAAGGAGGTAGATTCAGACCGTGCTGCTGTTAGTTTCAGCGTGTTCAGGAAGAGGTTCAAACCCTCTTTACAGCTGTTTTTTTTCTGATTTCTAGTTTGTACAGGAGGTTGGTTCAAACCTAGCCTGGGAAGCCGTTGATAATATTCGTGCTTTGTCAAACGAAATCATACCTAATATCTATGCATTACAGATCCCATTTAATTTGCGCTAATTAGTGTTTATTGGCATTCATCGAGTTTCTGATATTATCAACGCCTGGGGAAATCTGAAGGAGTTTCCATGTCACTACTGATTATCGATTTTCATTAAATAGCCTAATTAACATGTACAATGTAATCATATTTTGTGCTTGTTTGAAACGAAAACGAGGCAATGCTGCCGAAAATTCGGCGATTTCGTAGATCACTAGGTCTGCATTAATATAACAATATCTTACAATTTGATAGCTATGACGCACATTTAATTTATTCTTACATATTTAAAAGTTGTTACAACTTGCTGGAAAAGCTATTGGAGGTACAAACTGGTATTTGTCTATGGCTCGGAAATGTTCGGAAACCTTCGTAAGTACACGATTCCGATCTGTCTTTTCCGTGAGAATTCCGTTTCTTTTTTTAGCCACGTATATGGCTTTCAGAAGTTATCGTTCTTTATCATACACCGCATAAATCAGGTGTAATATAGGTGGCGCTGCGGTCGTAAAACAGGTTTGTTGCTTCCCCTAGGCTGTCAATTTGCAGAAGGAAAAAAGTTAGAAATATCAGACTGGATTCCCAGGCTAGTTCAAACCATTCGTAATGCTGGTTTTCAAAGCGTACCGGAGACTGGTTTAAACTTGTGCTACTGCCCGTTTAAATAGCATATGTGACATGTGTTGAAACCCTTGCTATTGCTTGTATGCTATGCGTATAGGACGTGGTCAAACTCTTGCTATTACTGGTCATCAGTGCGTACAGGAGATTGGTTCAGACCTTTGCTATTGCTGGGTTTCAGTATGTACAGGAGGTGGGATCAGACCCTCATTAATTACTGATTGTTTCCACAGCGTTAAGGAAGTGGATTCGAACTCTTGCTGTTTCAAGTTTTCAGAGCATAATGGAGGTGAATGCAAACCCTAGCTACTACTGGTTTTCGGTTCGAACCGCTGCTTCTAATTGATTTAAGAATGTACAGCAGATGGGTTCAGACTTTCTCATAGGCTAGTTTTTAGTGCATATGTGACATGGATTCAATCTCTGCGTAAAAGGGATGGGTTGAAACCCTTCCTAATGCTGGTTTTCAGTGCGTACAGCAGGTCGATTGAAACCCTTGATACTGCTGGCTTTCAGAAGGTAATGGAGCTTGGTTAAAACTCTTGCTGCCGCTTGTATTCAGAGCTTACAGGAAGTGGTATAAACAACTCCTACTATTGGTTTTCAGGTCATATCATCCCTTGCTGCTAGTGGTTTTCAGACCAAACAGGAGGATGGTTAAAACCCTTGCTGCTACTGATTTTCAGACCAAACAGGAGAATGGCTCAAACCCATGCAGCTACTGGATTTCAGACCAAACAGGAGGATGGTTCAAATCTTTGCTGCTGCTGGTTTTCAGACCAAACAGGAGGATGGTTCAAACCCTCGCTGCTGCTGGTTTTCAGAGTGTTTGGGAGGTTGGGTCAAACCTTTGCTGCTGTTGGTTTCCAGTGTGTATGTGACATGGGTTCAAACCCTTGCTACTGCTGGGTTTTAGTGCGTACAGGAGGTTCAAATCCTTTGTACTGCTAGTTTTCATTGCGTACAGGAGGTGGGTTACTGCTCGTTTTTGTTGCACATATGACATGGAATCAAGCCATCGTTACTGCTGGTTTTCAGTGTGTACAGGAGGTAGGTTCAAATCTTTGCTACTGCTGGTTTTCATTGAGTAAAGGGGGTGTGTTCAAACTTCTACTCCTGCTCGTTTTTGGTGCATATGTGACATGGGATCAAACCCTCTTTACTCCTGGTTTTCAGTTCGTACAGAAGATGGGTTCAAACCCTTGCTACTGCTGGTTTTCAATGCGTAAAGGATGCGGGTTCAAGCCTTTGTCACTGCTTGTTTTGGGTGCATACTTGCCATGGGAATTGCGTTCAAACCTTTGCGTACAGAAAGTTTGATTATACCCTTGCCGTTACAGGTTACAGAGCGAACATGAGACGAATTGAAACTTACGGTATTGCTCGTTTTAGTGTATATGTGACATGGATTTAAGCCATTCCTACTGCTGGTTTTCATTGCGTACAGGAGGTTGCTCAAGCCCTTAATACTGCTGGTTTACAGTACGTATAGAAGGTTGGTTTAGACCCTCATTACTACTGTTTTTCAGTGCGTTCAGGAAGTGGGTTAAAACTCTTATTACTTCAGGTCTTCAGAGGGTAAAGGAGATGAATGCAAAGCCTTGCTACTGGTAGTTTTTAGAGTGAACAGGGCGTCAGTTCAAACCCTTGATTCTACTTAATTTCAAAGCGTATAGGATATGAATTCAAACTTTTGCTGCTCCTCTTTTACAGAGCATATGTTACATGGGTTCAAACAGTGTGTACAAGAAATGGGTTGAGCCCCTTACTAATGCCCTTTTTCAGTGCTTACAGAAGGTAGGTTAAAACCCGTGCTACTGCTAGTTTTCAGAGCGTACAGGAGGTTTGTTCAAACCCTTGGTACTACTGATTTTCAGTGCATACATGAGATTTGTTCAAACCATGGTTACTGCTGGTTTTCAGTGTGTGTATGACATGGGTTCAAACCATTGCTACTGCTTGTTTTCAGAGCCTACAATAGGCGAATGCAAACACTTGCTTCTTTTGGATTTTAGAGTAAACTGGCGTCGGTTCAGACCCTTGCTCCTACTTGATTTAAGAGCGGACAGGAGATTGGTTCAAACGTTTGCTTCCGCTCGTTTCTAGTGCATATGTAACGTGGGTTCTAACAGTGTGTACATGAGGGAGTTCAAACACTTACTAATGCCGATTTTCAGTGCGTACAGGAGATGGTTCAAACCCATGCTACTGCTGGTTTTTAGCTCGTAGAACAGGTGGGTCCAAACCCTTGGTACTGCTGGTTTTCAGTAGAATCAGGAGGTGGGTTCAAACCCTTGCTACTGCTGGTTTTAGTGCGTTCAAGTGGTTTGTTTAAACCCTTGCTACTGCTAATTTTCGTTGCATACAGGAGGTTAGTTCAAACCCTTGCTACTGTTGATGTCAGTGCATATATGACATGGGTTTTAATCCTTGCTACTGCGGGTTCCAGAGTGTACAGGGGGTTGTGCAAACCCTTCCTATTGCTGGTTATAGAGGAGGTGCGCTCAGATCCTTGTTACTATTGTTTTTCGGAGTTTAAAGGTTGGTTCAAAGCCTTTTAACTGCTTGTTTTAAAATTATTTTAAAGGAGGTGGGTTCAAACAATTCCTACTGCTGGTTTTCAGGGAGTACAGGAGGTGGGGTCGAAACCATGCTGCTCTTTGTACAGGAGATGGTGTCAAACTTCTGCTACTACTACTGGTTTTCAGAGAGTTTTAAGAGCGTACAGTAGATGGATTGTAACCTTGCTGCTGGTTTTCAGAGTGTTCAGGAGATATGTTTACTCCCTTTTTAGCTCGCCTTAGCACGAAGTGCTCAAAGGTGAGCCTTTGTGATCACCCTGTGTCCGTCGTCCGTCCGTCGTCGTCCGTCGTCAGCAATTCGACTGTTAACACTCTAGAGATCACAATTTTGGCCCAATCTTAACGAAACTTGGTCAGAATGTTACCCTCAATAAAATCTTGGACGAGTTCGATATTGGATCATCTGAGATCAAAAACTAGGTTACCAGGACAAATCAAAGGAAAAGCTTGTTAACAATCTGGAGGTCACAATTTTGGCCCAATCTTAATGAAACTTTGTCAGAATGTTACTCTCAATAAAATCTTAGATGAGTTTGATATTGGGTTATTTGGGTTCAAAACCTAGGTTACCAGGTAAAATCAAATGAAAAGCTTGTTAACACTCTAGAGGTCACAATTTTGGCCCAATCTTAATGAAACTTGGTCAGAATATTACCCTAATAAAATCTTGAACGAGTTCGATATTGGGTCATCTGGGGTCAAAAACTAGGTCACCAGGTCATATCAAAGGAAAAGCTTGTTAACACTCTAGAGGTCACATTTTTGACCCAATCTTAATGAAACTTGGTCAGAATGTTATCCTCAATAAAATCCTGGACGAGTTTGATATTGGGTCGTCTGGGGTCAAAAACTAGGTCATCAGGTCAAATAAAAGGAAAAGCTTGTTAACACTCTAGAGGTCACAATTTTTTGCCCAATCTTAATGAAACTTGGTCAGAATATTGCTCTCAATAAAATCTTGGACGAGTTTGATATTGGGTCATCTGAGGTCAAAAACTAGATCACCAGATCAAATCAAAGGAAAAGCTTGTTAACACTCTAGAGGTCACAATTTTGGCCCAATCTTAATGAAACTTGGTAAGAATGTTATTCTCAATAAAATCTTGGACGAGTTTAATATTGGGTTATCTGGGATCAAAAACTAGGTCGCCAGGTCAAATCAAAGGAAAAGCTTTTTAACACTGTAGAGGCCACATTTATGACTGTATCTTCATAAATCTTGGTCAGAATGTTAATCTTGATGGTCTCAAGGTCTAGTTTGAATCTGGGTTATGTAGAATTAAAAACTAGGTCACCAGGTCAAATCAAAGGAAAAGCTAGTTTACACTGTAGATGCCACATTTATGACCATATCTTAATGAAACTTGGTCAGAATGTTAAAATCTGGGTCAGGAGGGGTCAAAAACTAGGTCTTTAGGTTAAATCAAATAAAAAGCTTGTTACCACTCTAGAGGCCACATTTATGACTGTATCTTCATGAAACATGGTCAGAATGTTAATCTTGATGATCTTTAGGCCAAGTTCGAATCTGGGTCATGTGGGGTCAAAAACTAGGGCACCGGGTCAAATCAAAGGAAAAGCTAGTTAACACTTTAGAGATCACATATATGACCATATCTTTATGAAACTTGGTCAGAATGTTAATCTTGATGATCTTTAGGTCAATAGATCAGGTGAGCGATACAGGGCCTTTTTGGCCCTCTTGTTTACTGCTGGTCTTCGGTGTGCACAGGAGGTGTGTTCAAATCATTGCAACTGCCGGTTTTCAGTGCGAAAAGGTGATGGATTCAAATCTTTCTACTGCTGATTTTCTGTGGTGCGTACATAAGGGGAGTTCAAACCCTTGGCGCTGCTAGTGTTTAGAGCGTACAGGAGGTGTCTTCAGACGCTTACGTTTGCCCGAATTTAAAGTGTTCAGGAGGTGAATGCAAATCTTGCTGCTGCTGGTTTTCAGAGTGTTCAGGAGCTGTGTTCAAAAACCTTTCTACTGCTGGTTTTCAGTGCGTACAGAAAATGGGCTCAAATTGTTGCTACTGCTCGTATTTAGTTCATACGTGACATGTGTTCAAACCCTTGCTACTGATGGCTACTGCTGGTTTTCAGTGCATATAGGTGATTTGAAGGCAGCGACCTTAAGCAGTAGGCACCTGAGTCCTGTGCGAACAGGATTCGAGTTCATACCTTGCTACTTTTGGCTTTGAGTTCGAAAAGGAGGTGGGTTCAAACCCTTTCTACTGCTGATATTCAGTGCGTACGGGAGGTGGGTCCAAACCCGTGCTGCTGCTGTTTTTCAGAGCGTACATGAGGTGTTTCAGATCCTTACTACTGCTCGATTTTAGAGCGTTCAGGAGGTGGATTCAAACCTTGCTGCTGCTGGTCTTTAGGGCGTAGAGGAGATGGGTTCAAACTCTTGCCTCTGCTGGTTTTCAGAGCGAAAAGTGGTGGGTCCTGTACGCTCTGAAAACCAGCAGTAACAAGGGTTTAACCAAACTCCTGTCAGCTCTAAAACCAAACGTATCAAGGGTTTGAACCATCTTCCTATTAGCTTTAAAACAGCATCAGTAGCAAGGGTTTGAACCCATCTCACATACGAACTGAACACGAGAAGAAGCAAGAATTTAATCCATCATCCTGTACGCTCTGAAAACCAGCAGTAGGAAGGATTTGTACCAACTTCTTGTTTTCAGTGCGTACAGAAGGGGGATTTCAAACTCGTGCTACTGCTTGTTTATAGTGCGTACAGCAGGTGGGTTCAAACCCTTGCTTCTGCTGTTTTTGGGAGGGTTTTTTGTTGTTGTTTTTTTGAGACCGTAGAGGATGTGTTGTCAGGCTCCTACTGGTTTTCAGTGCGTACAGGAGGTTGGTTCAAACCCTTGCTATTGCTGATTTTCAGTGCGTACAGGAAGTGGGTTCAAACTCTTGCTACTGCTGGTTTTCAGTGTGTACAGGAGGGGAGTTCAAAACCTTGCTATATCTGGTTTTAGTGCGTACAGGGGATGGATTCATACTTTTGCTACTGGTGGTTTTCAATGCATAAAGGAGGTGGGTTCAGACCATCACTACTGATTGTTTTCAGTGTTCAGAAGGTGTGTTTAAGCCCTACTTACTACTGGTTTTCAGTGCGTACAGGATATGGGTTCAAACCCTTGCTACTGCCAGTTTCAAGTGCGTACAGAAGATGTGTTCAAACTTTTGCTACTGCTCGTTTTAAGTGCATATATGACAAAGGTTAAGACCCCTGATACTGCTTGTTTCTAATGCGTAAATTAGGTGGATTCAGACCCTTGCTACTTGGATAAGAAAATATTTTTGTTCACTGTGTGTTTACGTTTCATGATGAAAAGGGAACAAGGCTACAGTTTTAATATCATATTTAATAGAGCATTTATGCATGTATGTTCCATTACAAAAAATTATAGCTTCTATGTTTTTTATCAATTTGAATACTGTAAAATCATTTAATTTCGTGGGCATGAAATTTCGTGGTTTTGGTCAAAACGGCAATTTCGTGGAGATATGAATTCGTGGATTTCAACTTTTGAACATAAAATAAATGTGAATTTTACTTGTTCGTTGGGATTAAATTTCCATCAGTAGGCTATAGAAAACAAACGATTGAACTATGCTCAGTGTTTGCACTTTAATAATTTCAAGTTTTACATACAAGTCACACACGTAATGTGCTATAGTCTGTTTCCTAATTCAGAAATTTAATACATATGTAAGACTTTTACAGTTTATTTCAGAATTCAAACTTTTTTTCAGACAGATTTTTTTTCGTCTGATGTTTATTTGTTGTTGATAACTTTTGAATACTCTTCATTTAGTTTGTTTTCGAATTTGTGTCATTATGACAATATCACGGAAAATAATGATAAAAATAAGGTAAATCTATGGTTCAGTTTGTAGTAGAAGTTGAAGTTTCCAACAAAAATCTAGGTGCTTGTCCGGTCATTTCCTGTCCACTTCTTTTCTTTGTTACACATTAGCTGCAACAAAAATGTCATTTCTAAAGTAAAACTACCCAATCCTAGAAGTCTTACTTTATCCTTTCCGGTACAGTTTATAATTTCCAGTGTTCATACAAAATAAGTTTAAGGTGTGCGTACTGCAATATAAGTCAGCAAAACTTTTCCAAACGTCCGAATTTCAATATGACTACCAAAATGCTCAAAAATCTTTAAAATAATCAAAGTCTATATATATGCATACTTTTGCATATAATATACTATCTATATGTTATGGTGTTTTACAGACACATCAGAAAAACGTGTTAATGCAAAAAGGGTAAGGTAATACTTTGTACCGCATCAATTATTTAAGGTATAGGTCCATGTTTCGGAGAAAAAAGTTCAAACGTCATCAAATTATAGAAAGAAAGCATTGTTTTACATGAAAATTTAACAGCATATAAAACATTTATATTATTCTACAAAACCATTGTCAATTTATTCATGTATGTATGTATTGAATTCCGGAAAGGGACTGCATGAAGGGGCCACACTTCTGGACAATTCAGCGCCTTTAAAAACTCAATATTTTGAAAAAGCTGTTTCATATCTTCGTTTTGATGCATTTGCAACATCGTGCGAGTGTTTAAACTTTACATAACTAGGTAAAACATCGTTTTTGACAATTGTTTACATTTATTTCTTTACAAATGACATTCTTATTCAAAGGGGGACAACTCATTAAGAATATTTTAAGTATCCAACTCTGTGGGACAGAACAGTAAAGCATGTATTGGACAGATAAGTTGTGTGTCAAGAAGCTGTTCATTTACTAAAAAATTGTTATTTTGTGATATACTGCTAAACCTTAACTAAGTGATTCTTCCTTTGCGACCAGTGTAGACCAAGACCAGCGTGTATATAATCTTTGTTGGAGGAAGACCCCAGGTGACCCTCCGTACATAATTTCATTAGGAACGAGCACCTGGGTAGAACCACCAACGTTCCGTAAGTCAGCTGGATGGCTTCCTCACATGAAGAATTCAACGTCCCTAGTGAGACTCGAACCCACATCTGTATTTAAAGGCAAGTGATTCGAAGTCAGCGGCCTTAACCACTCGCCCACGGAACCTCTCCCCCGATTATATAGTTGATTAATACTGAGGATGTTAATCAAAGCTGATGCAAAAGAAAAAGAAGAAGATAATGACAATGATAATGATGATAATGGTGATGATAATGAAGAATGATTATCATAGTAAATAATTATAATAATGATGATTATGTTGTTGATTTATTAGTATGATGAATGATGATAATTGTTGTTGGTGATGAATGAAAACGGTGTATTATGAATGATGTTGTTGAAGATGATGACAATGTTGTTGATGAATAATGAAAGATGACAATACAACAAGTAATGGTGATAATGATGATGATGGTGGTGATGGTGATGATGATGACGACGACGATGATGAAGTTTATTGTGAATGATGAGTGTTAGTGATTGATAATATTTTTGTTGATACTGAATGTTTATCATAAAAAATAATGATGATGATGATATTGATGATGATGATCACAATAATTATGAAAAATAATGAATAGTGATTAGGCTGAGGACTACACTATTAATTATGATGTAGCTGGGCAGATAACTGAAACAATACTGCATTTGGTGATGCATACATGAAATTTGGTATGTGTACACATCTGGGCCTACTGTTTTTCAAAAAGCCCGTTAGCCACTTGAAAATTCAAAATGGCGGCAATTTTTCAAGATGACCGCCACAGGAAGTTAATTTTTGACTTGAACAGACCTATACAGAGTGTTTTTTTTTTCTATTTTGAGAAATAAATATCTCTTAAGATGCTTTGCGTGAGCAAAAACCTATTTTTGAGACGCAAAAGACTGGTTTCAAATTTCAATATGGCGTCTTTTTTTTCAAGATGGTCGCCGTTTCATGTAAAAAGCACTAATTTGCCATTAACACTGACGTTCCTAGTTAAATCAATTTTAATGTTATGGACAAATAACATATTTAGAGTGTTGAAGGACATTTTTGTCTCGCTTGCGACTTCTGAAACTGATGGCGGACTGAGGGGTAGCTTTTCCGACGGCGACGGCAATGACGACGGCGGCGGTGACGTCAACGTTAAGGTTGTATGTCAAGTTTTTTTCTCAGAAACTACTGTTTATTGTATTGAATCTTCACACACGTCTCTGTAATCATTAGGCGCTGTACAAAGACAAGTTCCATCACTCTGACATACATTTTAACAAAATTATCCCCTTTTAAACTTAGAATTATCAACGTTATGTCATTGTATTAAGGGTTTTTTTTCTCAGAAACTACTGTTTAAATTGGGTTGAAGCTTCACACATGCTTTCATGATCATTAGGCACTGAACAAGGCCAAGTTCCATAATCTGACATGAATTTTAACAAAATTACCCCCTTTTAATAAGTTTTCGTGTCTCTACATGGAATATATTTTAATTATGTCCCTTTATGGCCGTCACTGCTTAACTGGAACTTGTAGTCAAACTTTATATAAGGCAGACCTTTTTAAAATTAAAGTGTATGTGGCAACCCACAATCCACGTAGACACATCAATTTTGATAAACAGACGACCTGCTTTGTGTCATAGGTGAAACAATGCAGATCTACTGTACTTATTTCCCCTGGAAGGCATGTCTCAAGTCTTTATACTTTGGCCAAATAGTTGTCACATTTGCAGCTGTATAAATCTGTAAACCGGAGTCCAAAACGATTGCATTTACACCTAGAACAACATTGTTTTACATGCACATTTGGTCAGTTCTTTACAGCTATTTGCAACTGGTGGATTGTTGTCAAGTGCATCTGCCAAAGATCACCATGTTTGGAAAGGTCACCAGAGTTATGGAACTTGGCCTGGTACAGAGCCTATTGGCCACAAAGGCACCGCCGCCATCGTCATCACCGTCCCGCCGGAAAAGCTACGCCTTAGTCCGCCGTCAGTTCCTAAAGTCGCAGGCGAGACATAAACTGTCCTTCAACACTCTAAATATGTTATTCGACTATAACATTAAAATTGATTCAACTAGGAACGTCGGTATTAATGGCAAATTAGTTGTTTCACATAAAACGGCGGCCATCTTGAAAAAAGACGCCATATTGGATTTTGAAACCAGTCTTTTGTGTCTCAAAAATAGGTTTTTCACACTCAAAACATCTTAAAAGATATCTTTTCCTCATAACTGACAAAAAAAAGAACTCGGTTTAGGTCTGTTCAAGTCAAAAATCAACTTCTTGTGGCGGCCATCTTCAAAAATGGCCGCCATATTGAATTTTCAAGGCTATATACCAATAAAAGAAATTGTTCTTTGTTTCATATAAAATTCAGCTACTTCAGAACAATTTTGTTACAGTTTCTAGATTTTCACTCCGTCGTATACCTATTTTCCACAAAATATCCATACATTTGCTTCAAGAAAACGAAAAGAAAAAGGGGTGTTGAATAGTATGCAGTGAAATGCAAGTCAACTGAAGTCAGGTACCCTCATATTGCCGCATTTCAGAAAGCGGTCCGCAGAATAAACACCCTACTTTCGTTTTCAAGTAAACAACTCGAAAACATGCGAATATTAACATGAAAAAATGTCCTACTTTATGTAAAATTCATTCCACGAGTGAAATAATGCCCATTTGGCATCCGATTTACGCGCAGATGCGCGAAAAATGGAAAAATTAGGATCTATTTATTAGGGACTTATTTCGACTACACCATGGAACCAAATTTTAGACCGAATTACTGCTTTATGACCTCAAGTGGCTAACGGGCTTTTAGAAAGAAGGAGGCTCAGACGAGTACACATGCCAAATTTCATGCTTGCATCACCAAATGCAGTATTTTCCCGAATAAATGACTTAATCTGCTCAGCTAATGTCAAATGACGATGATGGATAATGATCGGTTCCCCTAACGACCCACGTATGAGAAAAGTTTATGTTAAAATAGAAGGATACCAGCACCTATTAACGAAAACTTTCGGTAAGAGAGGTTATGTTGTAGTCTTTAGTGTCGTGCGGTCCTTGTTTATAATGTTTTGCTGGAAGCTTGAGAAAACGTATTTTATCTAAAACAGTTCTAATTGAATTCGCATTCTTAATTCTTCTGAGTAATATCAAAACAATCATATCGCAAATTATATAAAATAATTTCATTACCAATAGCTGACTGTTCACAAATATATTTTCGGTTCCAGCCGCAGGGAATATCGACCCAGTAGTTCTCTGAGTTCACTATAATACAATCTTCGTTGGACACGTTGTTCGGTTCGCCTGATTGCCAGTTGGTAAAACTAACAGTATTTCCGGATAAAACCCAGATATATTTTCCTTCCACAGACATATCGTTCAGCCCAATCCATGTACCTGTTCGGTCTTCAATGAAAGAAAGTTAAGTTTACGTGAGGCCTTCTTGCACCATTAAAGCTTGACTGGAGTGTCATTAAATTACCGCTGCTGTGCCAAAGTTACTGAAAGTCAGTCTTCATCATCACCTTCCAAAAATATAATTACTATTATATGAATTCATTTTTGAGATATTTCATCAAGGATTTTTATTACTGATACTTATGAGAGGAGGTCAAATAGTTCCAGGAATTGTCCTTTTAAGTCTCTTTTTTAATAATCAAGAAAGATAAAATCTTGCAGATGCACAGACCCTACCTTGATAAGTAAAACCCTGCAATTAATTGATTTAAATAAAACTGAACTATTTTCAAAATAACTAAAGTAACGTCACATAAACGAACCCGATAAAAAAAGTCAATCTATTTCAAATGAAAGTACAATTTCTATGGTTTTGTGTTCCTAAAATATTCATTTTCATTGCAAGTGTACTAATATTCATCCGACACCGGTATTGGTTTTTTTACCCAATAATATTTCTTTATCATATACCTATATAAATCCTGTAAAAATCGGCTTGTCTTTGACAAGTAAATATGTTGCCGGACTACTTTCATTAATATGCAAAACCTGACGCAATTCTATAAATAGCACACATAAAACTGCACTAAGTTTCATTAACATTGAATATTTCGTTCAATAACAAAACAACAAACAAAATGGTGGAGGTATATAATTAAAGAGTCATTATAACAGTAGCACGATCTTGGATTTTATATTCGGCTCTCATGGATTTTGCAAGGTCGGATCACGTGCGGCGTGAGATCCAATCTGACAAAATCCATGAGAGCCGAATACAACATCCCAGATCGAGCTGCTTTTATATTAATCCTATCTTATTGCTCCTTTTTCTGAGGGCTCTCATCTCGGTTCAGATTAAAAGAAAAATATTATTTCCGGGCGGCCATTGATATCGAACTCCCCTGTGCATGTGTAATCTTTAAAACATACCAAATGAAACTCGAGAAGTGCAAGGAGAAATAAGAATGGCTGTTAGCTAAAAAGCTTCAATATGTTTTTACAGTTCAGCTTTTAATGTCGCATCTATAGTGTCTGTGCTGCTAACATGCCTATAATTTAGATACCTATTTTAAAAATTGACAGTAATCTGATAGATTCCATCAAAAACAAATGAAAACAATTCTTTTACTTTACTTCGATACACGTTTTTTCTCATACCATGCAGCGAAATAATTATGTTGAAATATTTATCTTAAATAATTTAGATGAACGCCGTAATTGTACCAGACAAATGCACATGGTTTTGTCATAGATACTGCTTCTAAGCAAGGGATTTGAAAATTTAATATCAATAGTTATGTCAAAGGAAGAAATGTTTCTTTCATAAATAAGCATACAAAAACGTTTTTCCTGGAACTTTTTGACTTTTCTTTGAACTAGGAGTACCTTCATCGTCCGACAATAGAATATTTATGGATCCTTGCTCGACATCGCTTGTAATTTCAACAAGATCTCCACCGACCTTAATGCATTCATCCTGCGAAAATTCGAAAAAAATATATTTTTACCAAAGATAATTAACTTTAATATTTGGGATGTCCCCGTGTCATGTAACTTAAAAGGTTTTACCTATGTATATCATATAAATGACACAGGGCAGCAAGTGTGATAAGGAAGTTTTATTTCTTTTCTTAAGTTAACAATACCCAATAGCATCCGAGTAGGTCTGTGTTATTTGTTTCATTATACTGAAAATCATATCCAGAGATATTTACCAAACGAAAATGTTAGCATTAAGAATCTTCAATAGCAACATCGTTTGTTTTTTCCTAAACATGGTATATAACTTAACCCTTGGACTGTTGGCGGCAAGTGGTTTTGGTTTTGCCTTTGCGACTAGTGCAGACCAAGATCAGACTAATAGTCTGCACTATTCGCTGTTCAGTCAGTAAATTTTCAGTGAACACCCCTTTGCAAAAATTGAATAATTGACTATTCCATTTTAGAAATTTAGCAGGGTAAAGGTAAGATATGAAGAACACGTCAAATTTTGTTGCGACTCATTGCAATGTTTGTCGGTACAGGGATTTGAAACACAGAACGCCCGTGGTGTCAAAAAAGTGTCTTCGCAGTGCTTTGCCATGGAAACGATTAGCACTCGGCCATTTGATATTAAAAATAATTATCACACCTTGATAGCGTTCAAAATGTAACATATACAAAATAAAGCCGTGGTGGTCTATGGAAATTTTGCACTTAGTGTTTACTTGCGGTGTATGAGAATGTAAACAAATGAATCGATTTCTTATAGGTTTATAAAGAAATTTGTAAGCGATATGTCTTCGCAACTTTAAAAAGAAAAACGTTTTTCGTCTACAGAAATAGCATGCAATATGTAAATAAACACTATAATTCTCGCTACATTTACAATAATTTGGATGTCCACTTGTTTATTATAAAATACACCTTACTTGTTATCAAAATGAGGGACACAGATATCAAAAACTTAGCCACATTCCAACAGCGGAAATGTACCCGTAGTGTATGCGTGACTATGTAACACATAGATACATAATTGTACATAGTATAACACAGAGGGCAAAAAGAACACATAAAGGAACAAAGTTGCGCACTTCTTTCGATTAGTTAATAACACTTACCTGAGCATCATTCCAGTTTGTAGATACTACAGGTAAGTTATCACTGTAAATATAGCAGCTAACTCCGAACAAGGTCCATCCTGCTGGACATCCTATAACAAATAAAGAACATTATATATATATAAGAAAATCGTTTCATTTCACGTTTCAGGTGAGCTCGTGCACTTCATTGCTATGTTCTTAATTTTGACACCTCCGACGCTCATTAAGGTAGTACCACCTTTTAAATTTCTGGTGTATGATAACAGAAAGCCCCAGAAAATATACAGTTTTCTCAAAAAAATCATAACTTTATGATTCAAAGAAATGAGAATATATAAAGCACTGAGCACTGAGACTTAAAACAGGTACAAAGGACAAATATCTCTAAATAACGTTAAAAGGGCTCAAAGGTTGTTTAATTCAAATGACAGAAAATAAAGTTTTCATCATCGTTTTAGTTGTTCTACAAATTCTCTTGTTTTTGGTTTAGCATGAGACAAGATTAAGTGAGGTTTTTATTAAAAAATCACACATGTAATTATCGTTTTGTACGTTAAAATTATCTTGCCAAATTTCACATTATTTGAAAAATTTCTATATGAAAATATGATGAGTGAGAAGCAATTCGATATAAGAATGATTTGTGAAGACATTCCGAAAGACATTAAATCACGACTAACAAAAAACGGAGGTCAAAGAGAGTCTTTGAAGGTTTGCAGATATAAAAGTTAATTTTGAGACGGACCTTTGCATGTAGATGTTTCCCAACCACCTGATACCTGGCAGGTGATTGTATTTTTAGGGCTGACGACATAACCGGTAGCACACGACACTGTAGCTGTTGAACCAACTGTCGTGGTTAAGGAATCAAGAACCACAGATCCATGACTTACCGATGGTGGAAGCCCACAATCTGCAATAATAAAACTTAAATCTCTATACTTACACTTAAAAACATTGAAACAACAGCATCAAATGATTATGAATTCTCGAACAATAGCATGGATCATGGAGTTCATTCAGGATATGCGTAATAGAGTTCCGCTTAAGCCGGTGCTAGGGGGCGTGAGAGGTGTTGCACATTTCATTATCTCTCATGAACAGACTCAATCAAACCGAGTCTGCTATTATTCTTCTTGGTTGCAGTCTTTGCTTCCAAAGGATCTTTCTACAGATTTTATTGATTGAATATTGCTAAATACGAACTTGAAACTAAAAATAACATGCTTTGATTATATATTCCTCAAGTGTTAGTCCAACTTAAAATTGAACAATAGCATGATATGACTTTATGGTCCTAAACTCTAACTTGAAATCGAACAATAGCATGTTGTTCCTGTTTATGCTGTTGCATGCGGGAAGTACTGTCATCTGTATGCGCGCTTCAATCAAGGAAACTGCACATAAAACTTCAGATGAATTAAAGTGATAAATGATTATCAATTCTAACCACATTATATAACTGGTTTTGGTTGCGATTGTTGCTGTCCAAATGTAAACCAAGTGCACTGATCAATTAATAAAATCATATTTAGTACGTAAAAAACAAAGACAAATATCAAACAGGAAATGCCACGTACCAAATCCGCAGCCTCCCCAAAACGAAACCTACAGCACGCAGACGTGCACACCACAAACACACACACACACACACACACACACACACACACACACAAAGCCAACACACGAGGACAAAACGAACAAACAAAGGAACACAGTGGGGCACCGCCTTGGAACGGTCAGTGGCAAAAACACCACTGGGGAGCTTAAACCAGTTTATGGTGCGCACCCAACCTCACTCTTACCCCCACCATGTTCCAAAGACACGGGACAATGTAAATAAAAGTAATCCCCTCCAGGTGAATCTCTAACACACGTAATGGAAACAAAAAAGCATGGCATGTAAAACACAAAAATGCTCGTGTATAAATATATAAGAAGCAAACCTTTAGAACCAAAAACGTATGTACTCAATGCCTTTTCAGAAGACAGAGCAACAAGAGAAACACCCTTAAGGGCCCGACGAAACAAACTTCTTTTGACATTCAAGAGAAATCATCTACGTTTTCCATAAATCTTCAAATGTTGATAAAAAAGATCGATTTTTTTCAATGAATGGGAACACAGAGTTGAAAATGTATTCTTGCAGAATAAATGTTCTATCAATCATAGTTTCATGACAAGATTTGGATTTGAACTAATTCGGAGTTCAATCCTGTGAAATGTTTTCCTTTGCCTAGACGCAATACGCTTTAACGTTCTTAACAAGTATAGTTTGGGGAAAGATGACAACTTGATACATGTTTCTCGACAATAAAACGGATATGTAAGTTCCTGTGCAAAGTTTTGAAATATAAAAACAACATTGTTTGACTGCATGTCCCTGAAATAAAATTTGGAACTACACAATAGCATGTTGTTCATTTTTATGTAGATGAATTTGGGAAGCACTGTCACCTATATATACACTTCAGTAAAGAAAGAAGTTTTTTTCTTATTAATCATTCTGTATACTTAAGATATAAACTATAATCTTAATATATATTTTTAATAAACGTTGAACAAACATTTCAATATTTATATTTTGGTCATATCATTGCAATTTTCAGCATTGTTTTGTCTATTTCAAAAAATTTAATTTCCATGATTACCTTTAATTGTACATGCTGCATATTCCCAAGCACCTGACGCTTGGCATCTTATTGTCGCCACACTTGGATCATATCCAACATTACACGAAACAGTTGCGGTTGACCCAAACGTAGTGGTTGTTGAATCAAGACGCACAGATCCGTCGCTAATCGAGGGAAGAGTTCCACAATCTGCAATCAACATAGATTACTATACAGTTCGCGTTTATGTCAGTATACTAATTAGTTTTTACTCAATGATATAGTCCTGTAGTAACACAATCGTTCTTACACGTGCCCAGTGTACTACTGAAATGTGTGGTCATACAAAATTTTGTAACATCTAAAATTTATTCATGGCCTTTTCGTCAGGAATGGTGTTATTAATATTTATTTAATATTTCATTCTTTTGTGGTGTTCTATTAAACACTCATGTATCGCATCGATTCATTAAAATAACTGTGATTTCATTATAACAATCCAGTTGGTATGAAAGCTGACCTAAGTCTTGAAACTGAACAAGAACATGGACTGATTGTAGCATTTTGACCTCAAACTTGATTTGAATGTTTGTTCCTGAACACCAAATTCAACATAACAACAGCATGAGTTGACTATATATTCTTTAACTCAGATTTGAAGCTGAACAATAACACTTTGTTCCTTTTAATGCTGTTGCATTTGAAAAGTACTGTCATCTGTATATACGCTTCAGTCAAAAAAGAACAATAGCATGGTTTTGAACAGACTCAAACCGAGTCTGCTATTATTCTTTTTGAAGCATTCTTTGCCTCCAAAGGGTCTTTTTACAGATTTTATTAATTGTATGTTCCAGAACTACTCAGACTTGAAGATGAACAAAAGCACAATTACTTTGTTCATTCAAATTGAACAAAAGAGTATTTTGGTTGTATGTTCCTGAAATCAAACTTGAAACTGAACAATAGCATAATCTGTTTATAAAGGTCCGTCTCAAAATTTATTTCCATAGCGATTTGTTTCATAATTTTTGCATACCTTTATATCGGTTAAATTATGACCATATTGAGAGATTAATATCTTTGCATACAAAAATTCAGATGAATTAAAGTGATAAATCATTTCCAACATTAGAAATTGGTCTTTAAATCAAACCAAATAATATAACTTGTTTTGCTTGCGATTGATACTGCCCATATATAAAATCAGCGCATTGATCAATGGTTAAAATCATACTTAGTACGAAAATCTTCCTTTCATCTTCAAGAAAATAATATACGTTTCCCATAACTCTTTAAATGTTGATCATAAATATCGATTTTTGGCAATGAACGGGAACCACGATTATGCTATGTTTGACAAAATTAATTTCTAAACTTTTTGACGCATTTTCTCCTAAACATAGTTTTATGCCAAATAATACGGAGTTTAATTCTTGCGAAAGGGTTTCCTTTACCAAGATGGAATAACAATTATACTTTGAGGAAAGATAATAATTTGATTACATATTTTTCGAAAAACTCTACTTTGAAATTGAACAAAAGCATGTTGTTCATTTTTATGCAGTCACTCTGGCAAGCACTGTCATCTGCATATATATACTTCAGTGAAGAAAGAAGGTCTTTTTTTAATAAATCATTCTGTATAATGGAGATATAAAAATAAAATCTTCATATATATTCCAAATAAGCATTACACAAACTTTACCATATTTACATTTTGGTCATATCATTGCAAATTTGAACACTGACTTGTCTGTTTCAAACATTTAAATTTTCATGTTTACCTTTAATCGTACATGCGGCTAAATCCCAAGCACCTGACGCCTGGCATCTTATTGTCGCCACACTTGGATCATATCCAACATTACACGAAACAGTTGCGGTTGACCCAAACGTAGTGGTTGTTGAATCAAGACGCACAGATCCGTCGCTAATCGAGGGAAGAGTTCCACAATCTACAATCAACATAGATTACTATAACTGATTGCAGCATTTTGACCTCAAACTTAATTTAAATGGTTGTTCCTGAACACCAAATTGAACTTAACAACAGCATAAGTTGACTATATATTCCTTAACTCAAACTTGAAGCTGAACAATAGCACTTTGTTCCTTTTAATGCTGTTGCATTTGGGAAGTACTGTCATCTGCATATACGCTTCAGTGAAGAAAAAAACAATAGCATGGTTTTGAACAGACTCAAACAAACCGAGTCTGCTATTATTCTTTTTGGTTGCATTCTTTGCCTCCAAAGGATCTTTTTACAGATTTTATTAATTGTATGTTCCAGAACTACTCAGACTTAAAAAAGAAAAACAGCACAATCACTTTGTTCATTCAAATTGAACAAAATCGTACTCTGGTTGTATGTTCCTGAAATCAAACTTGAAACTGAACAATAGCATAATCTGTTTATAAAGGTCCATCTCAAAATTTATTTCCATAGCGATTTGTCTCATAATTTTTGCATACCTTTATATCGGCTAAATTATGATCGTATTGAAGGATTAATATCTTTGCATACAAAAATTCAGATGAATTAAAGTGATAAATCATTTAAAAACATAAGAAATTGGTCTTTCAATCAAACCAAATAATATAACTTGTTTTGCTTGCGATTGTTACTGCCCTAATATGAAATCAACGCATTGATCAATGGTTAAAATCATACTTAGTACGAAAAACGTCCTTTGATCTTCAAGAAAATAATCTACGTTTCCCATAACTCTTTAAATGTTGATCATAAATATCGATCTTTGGCAATGAACGGGAACCACGGTTATGCTATGTTTGACAAAATTAATTTCTAAACTTTTTGACGCATTTTCTCCTAAACATAGTTTTATGCCAAATAATACGGAGTTTAATTCTTGCGAAAGGGTTTCCTTTACCAAGACGGAATAACAATTATACTTTGAGGAAAGATAATAATTTGATTACATATTTTTCGAAAAACTCTAATTTGAAATTGAACAAAAGCATGTTGTTCATTTTTATGCAGTCACTCTGGCAAGCACTGTCATCTGCATATATATACTTCAGTGAAGAAAGAAGGTCTTTTTTTAATAAATCATTCTGTATAATGGAGATATAAAAATAAAATCTTCATATATATTCCAAATAAGCATTACACAAACTTTACCATATTTACATTTTGGTCATATCATTGCAAATTTGAACACTGACTTGTCTGTTTCAAACATTTAAATTTTCATGTTTACCTTTAATCGTACATGCGGTTAATCCCAAGCACCTGACGCCTGGCATCTTATTGTCGCCACACTTGGATCATATCCAACATTACACGAAACAGTTGCGGTTGACCCAAACGTAGTGGTTGTTGAATCAAGACGCACAGATCCGTCGCTAATCGAGGGAAGAGTTCCACAATCTACAATCAACATAGATTACTATAACTGATTGCAGCATTTTGACCTCAAACTTAATTTAAATGGTTGTTCCTGAACACCAAATTGAACTTAACAACAGCATAAGTTGACTATATATTCCTTAACTCAAACTTGAAGCTGAACAATAGCACTTTGTTCCTTTTAATGCTGTTGCATTTGGGAAGTACTGTCATCTGCATATACGCTTCAGTGAAGAAAAAAACAATAGCATGGTTTTGAACAGACTCAAACAAACCGAGTCTGCTATTATTCTTTTTGGTTGCATTCTTTGCCTCCAAAGGATCTTTTTACAGATTTTATTAATTGTATGTTCCAGAACTACTCAGACTTAAAAAAGAAAAACAGCACAATCACTTTGTTCATTCAAATTGAACAAAATCATACTCTGGTTGTATGTTTCCTGAAATCAAAACTTGAAATGAACAATAGCATAATCTGTTTATAAAGGTCCATCTCAAAATTTATTTCCATAGCGATTTGTCTCATAATTTTTGCATACCTTTATATCGGCTAAATTATGATCATATTGAAGGATTAATATCTTTGCATACAAAAATTCAGATGAATTAAAGTGATAAATCATTTACAAACATAAGAAATTGGTCTTTAAATCAAACCAAATGATATAACTTGTTTTGCTTGCGATTGATACTGTCCTAATATAAAATCAGCACATTGATCAATGGATAAAATTATACTTATTACGTAAAACTTCCTTTGATCTTCAAGAACATAATCTACATTTCCCAAAACTCTTTAAATGTTGATCATAGCTATCGATTTTTGGCAATGAAAGGGAACTACGATTATGCTATGTTTGACAAAATTAATTTTTTGACGCATTTTCTCCTGAACATAGTTTTATGCCAAATAATACGGAGTTTAATTCTTGCGAAAGGGTTTCCTTTACCAAGACGGAATAACAATTATACTTTGAGGAAAGATAATAATTTGATTACATATTTTTCGAAAAACTCTAATTTGAAATTGAACAAAAGCGTGTTGTTGACCTTTATGCAGTCACTTTGGCAAGCACTGTCATCTGCATATATATACTTCAGGGAAGAAAGAAGGTCTTTTTTAATGAATCATTATGTATAATGGAGATATAAAAATAAAATCTTAATATATATTCCAAATAAGCCTTACGCAAACTTTACCATATTTACATTTTGGTCATATCATTGTAATTTTCAACACTGACTTGTCTGTTTAAAATATTTAAATTTCCATGTTTACCTTTAATCGTACATGCGGCTAAATCCCAAGCACCTGACGCTTGGCATCTTATTGTCGCCACACTTGGATCATATCCAACATTACACGAAACTGTTGCGGTTGACCCAAACGTAGTGGTTGTTGAATCAAGACGCATAGATCCGTCGCTAATCGAGGGAAGAGTTCCACAATCTACAATCAACATAGATTACTATACAATTCGCGTTTATGTCAGTATTTTAATTAGTTTTACTTAATGATATAGTCTTGTAGTAACACAGTCGTTCTTACACGTGCCCAGTGTACTACTGAAATGTGTGGTTATACAAAATTTTGTAACATTTAAAATTTATACATGGCCTTTTCGTCAGGAATGGTGTTATTAATATTTATTTAATATTTCATTTTTTTTGGTGGTGTTCTATTAAACACTCATGTAATGCATCGATTCATTAAAATAACTGTGATTTCATTAGAACAATTCATTTGGTATGAAAGCTGAACTCAGTCTTGAAATTGAACAAGAACATGAACTGATTGCAGCATTTTGACCTCAAACTTGATTTGAATGTTTGTTCCTGAACACCAAATTGCACTTAACAACAGCATGAGTTGACTATATATTCCTTACCTCAAACTTGAAACTGAACAATAACACTTTCTTCCTTTTAATGCTTTTGCATTTGGGAGGTACTGTCATCTGTATATACGCCTCAGTCAAGAAAAAAAACAATAGCATGGTTTTGAACAGACTCAATCAAACCGAGTCTGCTATTATTCTTTTTGGTTGCATTCTTTGCCTCCAAAGGATCGTTTTACAGATTTTATTAATTGTATGATCCAGAACTACTCAGACTTAAAGGTGAACAAAAGCACAACTACTTTGTTCATTCAAATTGAATAAAATCGTACTTTGGTTGTATGTTCCTGAAATCAAACATGAAACTGAACAAAAGCATAATCTGTTTATAAAGGTCCATCTCAAAATTTATTTCCATAACGATTTGTCTCATAATTTTTGCATACCTTTATATCGGCTAAATTATGATCGTATTGAGGGATTAATATCTGTGCATACAAAAATTCAGATGAATTAAAGTGATAAATCATTTACAGACATAAGAAATTGGTCTTTAAATCAAACCAAATAATATAACTTGTTTTGCTTGCGATTGATACTGCCCTAATATAAAATCAACGCATTGATCAATGGTTAAAATCATTCTTAGTACGAAAAACGTCCTTTGATCTTCAAGAAAATAATCTACATTTCCCATAACTCTTTAAATGTTGATCATAAATATCGATTTTTGGCAATGAACGGGAACCACGATTATGCTATGTTTGACAAAATTAATTTCTAAACTTTTTGACGCATTTTCTCCTAAACATAGTTTTATGCCAAATAATACGGAGTTTAATTCTTGCGAAAGGGTTTCCTTTACCAAGACGGAATAACAATTATACTTTGAGGAAAGATAATAATTTGATTACATATTTTTCGAAAAACTCTAATTTGAAATTGAACAAAAGCGTGTTGTTGACTTTTATGCAGTCACTCTGGCAAGCACTGTCATCTGCATATATAAACTTCAGTGAAGAAAGAAGGTCTTTTTTAATAAATCATTCTGTATAATGGAGATATAAAAATAAAATCTTAATATATATTCCAAATAAGCATTACGCAAACTTTACCATATTTACATTTTGCTCATATCATTGTAATTTTCAACACTGACTTGTCTGTTTCAAACAAATAAGCATTACACAAACTTTACCATATTTACATTTTGGTCATATCATTGCAAATTTGAACACTGACTTGTCTGTTTCAAACGTTTAAATTTCCATGTTTACCTTTAATCGTACATGCGGCTAAATCCCAAGCACCTGACGCCTGGCATCTTATTGTCGCCACACTTGGATCATATCCAACATTACACGAAACAGTTGCGGTTGACCCAAACGTAGTGGTTGTTGAATCAAGACGCACAGATCCGTCGCTAATCGAGGGAAGAGTTCCACAATCTACAATCAACATAGATTACTATAACTGATTGCAGCATTTTGACCTCAAACTTAATTTAAATGGTTGTTCCTGAACACCAAATTGAACTTAACAACAGCATAAGTTGACTATATATTCCTTAACTCAAACTTGAAGCTGAACAATAGCACTTTGTCCCTTTTAATGCTGTTGCATTTGGGAAGTACTGTCATCTGCATATACGCTTCAGTGAAGAAAAAAACAATAGCATGGTTTTGAACAGACTCAAACAAACCGAGTCTGCTATTATTCTTTTTGGTTGCATTCTTTGCCTCCAAAGGATCTTTTTACAGATTTTATTAATTGTATGTTCCAGAACTACTCAGACTTAAAAAAGAAAAACAGCACAATCACTTTGTTCATTCAAATTGAACAAAATCGTACTCTGGTCGTATGTTCCTGAAATCAAACTTGAAACTGAACAAAAGCATAATCTGTTTATAAAGGTCCATCTCAAAATTTATTTCCATAGCGATTTGTCTCATAATTTTTGCATACCTTTATATCGGCTAAATTATGATCGTATTGAAGGATTAATATCTTTGCATTCAAAAATTCAGATGAATTAAAGTGATAAATCATTTAAAAACATAAGAAATTGGTCTTTCAATCAAACCAAATAATATAACTTGTTTTGCTTGCGATTGATACTGCCCTAATATAAAATCAACGCATTGATCAATGGTTAAAATCATACTTAGTACGAAAAACGTCCTTTGATCTTCAAGAAAATAATCTACGTTTCCCATAACTCTTTAAATGTTGACCATAAATATCGATCTTTGGCAATGAACGGGAACCACGATTATGCTATGTTTGACAAAATTAATTTCTAAACTTTTTGACGCATTTTCTCCTAAACATAGTTTTATGCCAAATAATACGGAGTTTAATTCTTGCGAAAGGGTTTCCTTTACCAAGACGGAATAACAATTATACTTTGAGGAAAGATAATAATTTGATTACATATTTTTCGAAAAACTCTAATTTGAAATTGAACAAAAGCATGTTGTTCATTTTTATGCAGTCACTCTGGCAAGCACTGTCATCTGCATATATATACTTCAGTGAAGAAAGAAGGTCTTTTTTAATAAATCATTCTGTATAATGGAGATATAAAAATAAAATCTTCATATATATTCGATATAAGCATTACACAAACTTTACCATATTTACATTTTGGTCATATCATTGCAAATTTGAACACTGACTTGTCTGTTTCAAACATTTAAATTTTCATGTTTACCTTTAATCGTACATGCGGCTAAATCCCAAGCACCTGACGCCTGGCATCTTATTGTCGCCACACTTGGATCATATCCAACATTACACGATACAGTTGCGGTTGACCCAAACGTAGTGGTTGTTGAATCAAGACGCACAGATCCGTCGCTAATCGAGGGAAGAGTTCCACAATCTACAATCAACATAGATTACTATAACTGATTGCAGCATTTTGACCTCAAACTTAATTTAAATGGTTGTTCCTGAACACCAAATTGAACTTAACAACAGCATCAGTTGACTATATATTCCTTAACTCAAACTTGAAGTTGAACAATGGCACTTTATTCCTTTTAATGCTGTTGCATTTGGGAAGTACTGTCATCTGCATATACGCTTCAGTGAAGAAAAAAACAATAGCATGGTTTTGAACAGACTCAAACAAACCGAGTCTGCTATTATTCTTTTTGGTTGCATTCTTTGCCTCCAAAGGATCTTTTTACAGATTTTATTAATTGTATGTTCCAGAACTACTCAGACTTAAAAAAGAAAAACAGCACAATCACTTTGTTCATTCAAATTGAACAAAATCATACTCTGGTTGTATGTTCCTGAAATCAAACTTGAAACTGAACAATAGCATAATCTGTTTATAAAGGTCCATCTCAAAATTTATTTCCATAGCGATTTGTCTCATAATTTTTGCATACCTTTATATCGGCTAAATTATGATCATATTGAAGGATTAATATCTTTGCATACAAAAATTCAGATGAATTAAAGTGACAAATCATTTACAAACATAAGAAATTGGTCTTTAAATCAAACCAAATGATATAACTTGTTTTGCTTGCGATTGATACTGTCCTAATATAAAATCAGCACATTGATCAATGGATAAAATTATACTTATTACGTAAAACTTCCTTTGATCTTCAAGAACATAATCTACATTTCCCAACACTCTTTAAATGTTGATCATAGCTATCGATTTTTGGCAATGAAAGGGAACTACGATTATGCTATGTTTGACAAAATTAATTTTTTGACGCATTTTCTCCTGAACATAGTTTTATGCCAAATAATACGGAGTTTAATTCTTGCGAAAGGGTTTCCTTTACCAAGACGCAATAACAAATATACTTTGAGGAAAGACAATAACTTGATCACATATTTCTCGAAAAACTCAAATGTGAAATTGAACAAAAGCATGTTGTTGACTTTTATGCAGTCACTCTGGCAAGCACTGTCATCTGCATATATATACTTCAGGGAAGAAAGAAGGTCTTTTTTAATGAATCATTCTGTATAATGGAGATATAAAAATATAATCTTAATATATATTCCAAATAAGCCTTACGCAAACTTTACCATATTTACATTTTGGTCATATCATTGTAATTTTCAACACTGACTTGTCTGTTTCAAATATTTAAATTTCCATGTTTACCTTTAATCGTGCATGCGGCTAAATCCCAAGCACCTGACGCTTGGCATCTTATTGTCGCCACACTTGGATCATATCCAACATTATACGAAACTGTTGCGGTTGACCCAAACGTAGTGGTTGTTGAATCAAGACGCATAGATCCGTCGCTAATCGAGGGAAGAGTTCCACAATCTACAATCAACATAGATTACTATACAATTCGCGTTTATGTCAGTATTCTAATTAGTTTTACTTAATGATATAGTCCTGTAGTAACACAGTCGTTCTTACACGTGCCCAGTGTAGTACTGAAATGTGTGGTTATACAAAATTTTGTAACATTTAAAATTTATTCATGGCCTTTTCGTCAGGAATGGTGTTATTAATATTTATTTAATATTTCATTTTTTTGGTGGTGTTCTATTAAACACTCATGTAATGCATCGATTCATTAAAATAACTGTGATTTCATTAGAACAATTCATTTGGTATGAAAGCTGACCTCAGTCTTGAAATTGAACAAGAACATGAACTGATTGCAGCATTTTGACCTCAAACTTGATTTGAATGTTTGTTCCTGAACACCAAATTGCACTTAACAACAGCATGAGTTGACTATATATTCCTTAACTCAAACTTGAAACTGAACAATAACACTTTGTTCCTTTTAATCCTGTTGCATTTGGAAGGTACTGTCATCTGTATATACGCCTCAGTCAAGAAAAAAACAACAGCATGGTTTTGAACAGACTCAATCAAACCGAGTCTGCTATTATTCTTTTTGGTTGCATTCTTTGCCTCCAAAGGATCGTTTTACAGATTTTATTAATTGTATGTTCCAGAACTACTCAGACTTAAAGGTGAACAAAAGCACAACTACTTTGTTCATTCAAATTGAACAAAATCGTACTCTGGTTGTATGTTCCTGAAATCAAACATGAAACTGAACAAAAGCATAATCTGTTTATAAAGGTCCATCTCAAAATTTATTTCCATAACGATTTGTCTCATAATTTTTGCATACCTTTATATCGGCTAAATTATGATCATATTGAGGGATTAATATCTGTGCATACAAAAATTCAGATGAATTAAAGTGATTAATCATTTACAAACATAAGAAATTGGTCTTTAAATCAAACCAAATAATATAACTTGTTTTGCTTGCGATTGATACTGCCCTAATATAAAATCAACGCATTGATCAATGGTTAAAATCATACTTAGTACGAAAAACGTCCTTTGATCTTCAAGAAAATAATCTACATTTCCCATAACTCTTTAAATGTTGATCATAAATATCGATTTTTGGCAATGAACGGGAACCACGATTATGCTATGTTTGACAAAATTAATTTCTAAACTTTTTGACGCATTTTCTCCTAAACATAGTTTTATGCCAAATAATACGGAGTTTAATTCTTGCGAAAGGGTTTCCTTTACCAAGACGGAATAACAATTATACTTTGAGGAAAGATAATAATTTGATTACATATTTTTCGAAAAACTCTAATTTGAAATTGAACAAAAGCGTGTTGTTGACTTTTATGCAGTCACTCTGGCAAGCACTGTCATCTGCATATATATACTTCAGTGAAGAAAGAAGGTCTTTTTTAATAAATCATTCTGTATAATGGAGATATAAAAATAAAATCTTAATATATATTCCAAATAAGCATTACGCAAACTTTACCATATTTACATTTTGGTCATATCATTGTAATTTTCAACACTGACTTGTCTGTTTCAAACAAATAAGCATTACACAAACTTTACCATATTTACATTTTGGTCATATCATTGCAAATTTGAACACTGACTTGTCTGTTTCAAACATTTAAATTTCCATGTTTACCTTTAATCGTACATGCGGCTAAATCCCAAGCACCTGACGCCTGGCATCTTATTGTCGCCACACTTGGATCATATCCAACATTACACGAAACAGTTGCGGTTGACCCAAACGTAGTGGTTGTTGAATCAAGACGCACAGATCCGTCGCTAATCGAGGGAAGAGTTCCACAATCTACAATCAACATAGATTACTGTAACTGATTGCAGCATTTTGACCTCTCAACTTAATTTAAATGGTTGTTCCTGAACACCAAATTGAACTTAACAACAGCATAAGTTGACTATATATTCCTTAACTCAAACTTGAAGCTGAACAATAGCACTTTGTTCCTTTTAATGCTGTTGCATTTGGGAAGTACTGTCATCTGCATATACGCTTCAGTGAAGAAAAAAAACAATAGCATGGTTTTGAACAGACTCAAACAAACCGAGTCTGCTATTATTCTTTTTGGTTGCATTCTTTGCCTCCAAAGGATCTTTTTACAGATTTTATTAATTGTATGTTCCAGAACTACTCAGACTTAAAAAAGAAAAACAGCACAATTACTTTGTTCATTCAAGTTGAACAAAATCGTACTCTGGTTGTATGTTCCTGAAATCAAACTTAAAACTGAACAAAAGCATAATCTGTTTATAAAGGTCCGTCTCAAAATTTATTTCCATAGCGATTTGTCTCATAATTTTTGCATACCTTTATATCGGCTAAATTATGATCGTATTGAAGGATTAATATCTTTGCATACAAAAATTCAGATGAATTAAAGTGATAAATCATTTAAAACATAAGAAATTGGTCTTTCAATCAAACCAAATAATATAACTTGTTTTGCTTGCGATTGATACTGCCCTAATATAAAATCAGCACATTGATCAATGGATAAGATCATACTTATTACGTAAAACTTCCTTTGATCTTCAAGAAAATAATCTACATTTCCCATAACTCTTTAAATGTTGATCATAAATATCGATCTTTGGCAATGAACGGGAACCACGATTATGCTATGTTTGACAAAATTAATTTTTTGACGCATTTTCTCCTAAACATAGTTTTATGCCAAATAATACGGAGTTTAATTCTTGTGAAAGGGTTTCCTTTACCAATACGCAATAACAATTATACTTTGAGGAAAGATAATAACTTGATTACATATTTTTCGAAAAACTCTAATTTGAATTTGAACAAAAGCATGTTGTTGATTTTTATGCAGTCACTCTGGCAAGCACTGACATCTGCATATATATACTTCAGTCAAGAAAGAAGGTCTTTTTTAATAAATCATTTTGTATAATGGAGATATAAAAATATAATCTTAATATCTATTCCAAATAAACATTAAACAAACTTTACCATATTTACATTTTGATCATATCATTGTAATTTTCAACACTGACTTGTCTGTTTCAAACATTTAAATTTCCATGTTTACCTTTAATCGTACATGCGGCTAAATCCCAAGCACCTGACGCCTGGCATCTTATTGTCGCCACACTTGGATCATATCCAACATTACACGAAACAGTTGCGGTTGACCCAAACGTAGTGGTTGTTGAATCAAGACGCACAGATCCGTCGCTAATCGAGGGAAGAGTTCCACAATCTACAATCAACATAGATTACTGTAACTGATTGCAGCATTTTGACCTCAAACTTAATTTAAATGGTTGTTCCTGAACACCAAATTGAACTTAACAACAGCATAAGTTGACTATATATTCCTTAACTCAAACTTGAAGCTGAACAATAGCACTTTGTTTCTTTTAATGCTGTTGCATTTGGGAAGTACTGTCATCTGCATATACGCTTCAGTGAAGAAAAAAACAATAGCATGGTTTTGAACAGACTCAAACAAACCGAGTCTGCTATTATTCTTTTTGGTTGCATTCTTTGCCTCCAAAGGATCTTTTTACAGATTTTATTAATTGTATGTTCCAGAACTACTCAGACTTAAAAAAGAAAAACAGCACAATTACTTTGTTCATTCAAGTTGAACAAAATCGTACTCTGGTTGTATGTTCCTGAAATCAAACTTAAAACTGAACAAAAGCATAATCTGTTTATAAAGGTCCGTCTCAAAATTTATTTCCATAGCGATTTGTCTCATAATTTTTGCATACCTTTATATCGGCTAAATTATGATCGTATTGAAGGATTAATATCTTTGCATACAAAAATTCAGATGAATTAAAGTGATAAATCATTTAAAAACATAAGAAATTGGTCTTTCAATCAAACCAAATAATATAACTTGTTTTGCTTGCGATTGATACTGCCCTAATATAAAATCAGCACATTGATCAATGGATAAGATCATACTTATTACGTAAAACTTCCTTTGATCTTCAAGAAAATAATCTACATTTCCCATAACTCTTTAAATGTTGATCATAAATATCGATCTTTGGCAATGAACGGGAACCACGATTATGCTATGTTTGACAAAATTAATTTTTTGACGCATTTTCTCCTAAACATAGTTTTATGCCAAATAATACGGAGTTTAATTCTTGTGAAAGGGTTTCCTTTACCAATACGCAATAACAATTATACTTTGAGGAAAGATAATAACTTGATTACATATTTTTCGAAAAACTCTAATTTGAATTTGAACAAAAGCATGTTGTTGATTTTTATGCAGTCACTCTGGCAAGCACTGACATCTGCATATATATACTTCAGTCAAGAAAGAAGGTCTTTTTTAATAAATCATTTTGTATAATGGAGATATAAAAATATAATCTTAATATCTATTCCAAATAAACATTAAACAAACTTTACCATATTTACATTTTGATCATATCATTGTAATTTTCAACACTGACTTGTCTGTTTCAAACATTTAAATTTCCATGTTTACCTTTAATCGTACATGCGGCTAAATCCCAAGCACCTGACGCCTGGCATCTTATTGTCGCCACACTTGGATCATATCCAATATTACACGAAACTGTTGCGGTTGACCCAAACGTAGTGGTTGTTGAATCAAGACGCATAGATCCGTCGCTAATCGAGGGAAGAGTTCCACAATCTACAATCAACATAGATTACTATACAATTCGCGTTTATGTCAGTATTCTAATTAGTTTTACTTAATGATATAGTCCTGTAGTAACACAGTCGTTCTTACACGTGCCCAGTGTACTACTGAAATGTGTGGTTATACAAAATTTTGTAACATTTAAAATTTATTCATGGCCTTTTCGTCAGGAATGGTGTTATTGATATTTATTTAATATTTCATTTTTTGGTGGTGTTCTATTAATCACTCATGTATCGCATCGATTCATTAAAATAACTGTGATTTCATTAGAACAATTCATTTGGTATGAAAGCTGACCTCAGTCTTGAAATTGAACAAGAACATGAACTGATTGCAGCATTTTGACCTCAATTGATTTGAATGTTTGTTCCTGAACACCAAATTGAACTTAACAACAGCATGAGTTGACTATATATTCCTTAACTCTAACTCGAAGCTGAACAATAACACTTTGTTCCTTTTAATGCTGTTGCATTTGGGAGGTACTGTCATCTGTATATACGCCTCAGTCAAGAAAAAAACAATAGCATGGTTTTGAACAGACTCAATCAAACCGAGTCTGCTATTATTCTTTTTGGTTGCATTCTTTGCCTCCAAAGGATCTTTTTACAGATTTTATTAATTGTATGTTCCAGAACTACTCAGACTTAAAGGTGAACAAAAGCACAACTACTTTGTTCATTCAAATTGAACAAAATCGTACTTTGGTTGTATGTTCCTGAAATCAAACTTGAAACTGAACAATAGTATAATCTGTTTATAAAGGTCCGTCTCAAAATTTATTTCCATAGCGATTTGTCTCATAATTTTTGCATACCTTTATATCGGCTAAATTATGATCATATTGAAGGATTAATATCTTTGCATACAAAAATTCAGATGAATTAAAGTGATAAATCATTTACACACATAAGAAATTGGACTTTCAATCAAACCAAATAATATAACTTGTTTTGCTTGCGATTCATACTGCCCTAATATAAAATCAGCGTATTGATCAATGGATAAAATCATACTAATTACGTAAAACTTCCTTTGATCTTCAAGAAAATAATCTACATTTCCCATAACTCTTTAAATGTTGATCATAAATATCGATTTTTGGCAATGAACGGGAACCACGATTATGCTATGTTTGACAAAATTAATTTTTTGACGCATTTTCTCCTAAACATAGTTTTATGCCAAATAATACGGAGTTTAATTCTTGTGAAAGGGTTTCCTTTACCAATACGCAATAACAATTATACTTTGAGGAAAGATAATAACTTGATTACATATTTTTCGAAAAACTCTAATTTGAAATTGAACAAAAGCGTGTTGTTGACTTTTATGCAGTCACTCTGGCAAGCACTGACATCTGCATATATATACTTCAGTCAAGAAAGAAGGTCTTTTTTAGTAAATCATTCTGTATAATGGAGATATAAAAATATATCTTAATATATATTCCAAATAAGCATTACGCAAACTTTACCATATTTACATTTTGGTCATATCATTGTAATTTTGAAGACTGACTTGTCTGTTTCAAACATTTAAATTTCCATGTTTACCTTTAATCGTACATGCGGCTATATCCCAAGCACCTGACGCTTGGCATCTTATTGTCGCCACACTTGGATCATATCCAATATTACACGAAACTGTTGCGGTTGACCCAAACGTAGTGGCTGTTGAATCAAGACGCACAGATCCGTCGCTAATCGAGGGAAGAGATCCACAATCTACAATCAACATAGATTACTATACAGTTCGCGTTTATGTCAGTATTCTAATTAGTTTTACTTAATGGTATAGTCCTGTAGTAACACAGTCGTTCTTACACGTGCCCAGTGTACTACTGAAATGTGTGGTCAAACACTATTTATTTTGTAACTTTTAAAATTTATTCATGGCCTTTTCGTCAGGAATGGTGTTATTGATATTTATTTAATATTTCAGTTTTGGTGGTGTTCTATTAAACACTCATGTATCGCATCGATTCATTAAAATAACTGTGATTGCATTTTAACAATTCAGCTGGTAAGAAAGCTGACCTAAGTCATGAAACTGAAAAAGAACATGAACTGATTTCAGCATTAACTTGATTTGACTGTTTGTTCCTGAACACCAAATTGAACGTAACCACAGCATGAGTTGACTATATATTCCTCAAACTTGAATCTAAACAATAACCCGTTGTTCCTCTTAATGGTATTGCATTTGTTACCATCTGTATAAACGCGTCAGTCAAGAAAAAATCAATAGCATGGTTTAATTGTATGTTCCAGAACTCAGACTTGAAGGTGAACTAAAGCATTGTTACTTTGTTTATTGAAATTGAACAGAAGCGTACTTTGGCTGTATGTTCCTGAAGTCATCTCAATGTTGACATTCAAAAATAGCATTTATTTACAGGATTTATATTTATTAATTCAAACTTAAAACAGAACAATAACATGTTGTTGCTATGCATGCTGCTACATGTTGGAAAAACTGTTATCTAATTATATGCTTTAATTAAGAAATCTTTACAAGTAATCGTTCTGTAAACTGGCGATATAACAATATAACCAAATTGGATCATCCAACTATACATTAAAAATACCTTTCCATCTATAATTGCCATTTTCAACATTGATGATCCAGTTTCCCTACTTGAAATCTCATTTTTTACCTTTTCTTATACATGTTGCTACTTCCCAGGCACCTGACGCCTGGCAAGATATTGTTGACGCACTTGGTTCAATATTCCATTTTCAACAAATCCAGTCGCTGTTGAAAACCAATCTTATGTTGCGTATCAGGCACCTGATGCCTGTCGATAACTTGTTGAGTCCACAATCTACAGTCAACAAAAATTTATATGCTAAATAATCAACTTTCAGCCATAAATACGCGTTCATTTCGCTACAATAATTAGCTGTTCCCTATTGGTACAGTCCTTCAGTAGCACAGTATTTGGTACATATGTACAACGAATATTTTTGTTTTGATATATAGAATCTATCAAGAAGCACATATTTTTAGCTCTAAGATGTTTCGTAATGTAAGACATAGAAAAAACTATTGCAATTCGTGTTGATATATGTATTCTATTTGTTACAATGTTACATTTCAAACAAACTGGAAATTTTGTATTCTCTAACTGTTGACAGACACACACGTATGGACATTTCATTAGAAATAATGCTTGTTGTATTTAACTAATATTCCATTTCCTGGTAATGTTCATGTTATAAACTTATGTATCGCATCATCTGTGTCATGAAGATAAAGTGCTTACATTAAAATGGCTTATGAATCGCCAAAGTGTTACAAAATACATATTCGATGCACGTTAACAATTAATCTGGCATTCTGTTAACAAACTACACCACAAACAGCCGTTCAATTTGACTAAAGTACATCTCCTATTGCGCTACGCTTAGGATCTGAGAACGAGCTATTGATAGCCTCGTTCTGGCGACCCTTTCGCTAGCCAATCAGAGCTTAACTTACAACATTTTGCAAATCCATAGTTAGCCTTGATTTTTGATATTTGCAATTCTTATGTCGTAATGTGTCAGATAGTCCGTTAGCTCAGTCGGTAGGCCACTTGCTCTGTAAGCGAGGGGTCCCGAGTTCGAGCCCCTGGATCGAATGCACCTTTTTCTTACTCTGACTTTCGAACAAGTTGTCTGATTGGTTCAAATAAAAATAGATTTGCGAACATAAAAATAGCAATATTGGAAATCCAAAATTTACAGAAGACAAATGTGAATGGGTCATTCTCAGATCTTCGTTTAGAAGATCAAGTACTTTAGTCAGATTGAACAGCCGTTATGGGACAACGTGAGTGCTTGCTTTTTAAAACGCACACTGCTTTATCACAGTGCCCTTATATTTCACTTGTTAGCACAGCAAGCCACATCTTCGTTTTCATGTTAATTTCCTTCATCACAGGACAAGTCGCAGCAGAACTGCAGGTTGTTGAACCTGTTCGAATCTAGACTCACATTTCCTTTCTTAACACAAGTTCAGAGACACGCACTTTACAAATAAAACGACAAAAGAGCTTTAGGTGCATATGATTTCTCAAGCTATCTTATTTCCGGCATGCATAAATTGTTCTTCTGCAATTTCTCCCGCATAGCACGGCAACTTTAATGTAATTTTATTTTAAATACTCTTTCGTTGTCTTGTAGTTTTGAAATGCGGTCATCTGTAAAATTTAAATCATGCTGCTATCTTAAAACAGAACCCAAAGTATTCTCTAAATAACCTTTTCATATTCTGATCATTCACGAATCGCATTATTTACATCACAGTGGAAAGAAATGTTTACCTTTGATGATACATTGTGCTTCTTCCCATACACCTGATTCCTTGCAGGTAATTTTTTCGGCTTTTGGGACATATCCGACACTACACGACACAGTCGCTGTTGAACCAAACGTAGTAGCTGAGGAATCAAGACTTACAGATCCATCGCTTACCGATTTCAAAGACCCACAATCTACAATCAACAAAGAATATTATTATTTACTACATACTCAATTTGCAGAATTCGTGTGCATATTTCGCAGTATAAATCTAGTAAACTATAAGTATTAACTTTTATTCAATAAATATAGATTTCCGGGGACTTTATCTGCCATACCTTTTTTAACATGTCTGACGAAATATAGTTGTGAAGTTCTTCAAATGTTCATCTTAATATTTCTAATCATAAATATTTCTATAAATGTTACTTCTTATGTAGCAGTTTATTACAGTGAAAAGCTATTCATATTCATATGTTTTATAACGGCAACGGAAGTCTCAAAATGCACCTAAAACAGAGGTTGTGGTAAAGAAATTTATGTTCTTTGTCTTTTTGATACTGTGCTTGGTTGACTGTCCCCATACCAATGAGCATTATGTGTGTGCGTGTGTGTGTGTGTGTGTGCGTGCGTCAACGTGTGTGTGCTTGTGTGCGCGCGTGTGTGTGTGTGTGCCTGTGCGTTATGTGTGTGTGCGCCTGTGCGTGTACGTGTATGTGTGTGTGTTTAACTTTTTTTTCAACAATGTCTAACTTCATAGTGCTGCCTCACTAGAATATCACGCCATAGACACGTGACATGAAACCCACCCAGTCATGTTATAATTACACCGGGCTGACCAGTCCAAGCATTAAATATGACTTAGGGTTAGTCGTACAATTCATTTCTTCAGTGGTGCTTGTTTATCCTACTTTTAAAAATCCATCTGCATTAAAATCTAAAATACGTACAGACAGAAAAGTTCCCTAGGTACTGTAATGCACATACGGTATGTTAATCGGACACGTCCGAAATGCATGCTTCGTGCCGTTTTAGTAGGTATGTATGCTCCCCTGTCGACTACAACTTAGAACTACTTACACTCTTCCTTTCGTTATTTTTAGCATGGTAAAGGTTTCACAACTATGTCCGCACGTATCACTGATGGTTTGCCACTGACTCACAATATTTAGTAATCTTCATTTGTAAGTATCGTAGGGTATTGTATGAAAAATCTTCTTTTTTTTTATTTAGACAATACTGCCAATGAGTGTT
The DNA here is from genome assembly GCF_021730395.1 of Mercenaria mercenaria. Classification (NCBI taxonomy): domain Eukaryota; kingdom Metazoa; phylum Mollusca; class Bivalvia; order Venerida; family Veneridae; genus Mercenaria; species Mercenaria mercenaria. The sequence goes on from NC_069373.1 coordinate 66,564,521, forward strand.
GTTTTGTTTGTAAAAGTACAGAAAACAATGCCTTATTTACAAGACGACTCCATTATATATTTTACCTAAAGGAGAAGGTTCACTTTTGCACCAGAATGGCCTAAAAACAGAAAGTCTGTAAATTTAGTAAAGAACATGTTTTCTTTCATCAAGTAGTATTGTTTTATCAAACTGCACTATCGGACATACCTCAAAATAATTTTAACATTATGGGTATGGGAAATCTTCAGTTTTTAATCTAATTTTCAAATATATCTGAAATTTTCGCTATGAGCACAGCTGTCGACAACAATAAAAACATAACCATAAATTCTGTGAAATAAGGTGGACAAATAGTCAAAATATTTTTGTGGTCCTTGAGTGTGCTCACTGCTAAAAACATTCCCATATGACCTAAGTATGGTAAAACAATTTTCCCAAAATTCTGCGATTTCAGCAATATTCATTGACATGTTGTGAACCAAATAATAAATTTATTTATAAAAACTAAATTCCTTATAGTAGATAGACATTTTGGTAGCAAACAATATATAGTCCTTGCAAACTACAGCCAATTTGAAAATTTTCAAAACTGCCATAGGCCATATAAGGCTTAAGTGAACTTTGTCCTTTGACAATAAGGCTTTCTAAAAATAAGCAGACTTGTAAAGTGGAGGCGGGGAATGACAACTGAAATCATGATTGAAATAAAATCGAAAACGCTAGCACAAGATCGAATTCCACGTGCGTTACCATCGGCTGGCATTGGTCAACCTTGAACAAAAGCATGGTTTGATTCCGAGATTCGACTGAAAATAAGATTAATAACACTAAAGACAAAATACCTTTATGTATGATCGTTTTTTGGGGTTTTTTTTACTTCATCTGCAAAGAATAAGTGTGTTACACCAATTCCCGTGCACTGAAACCATTTCTGTGTTATTCTATTTATATAAAATATTGTTACATGTATTTAAAATCAATGTAAGTTCTTGCCTTTTATAACACACTTTGCCTTTTCCCAATCACCTGATGCTTCACATATTAGGGTAGCCATATTTTTGTTTTTAGGTTCATATCCAGCATCACACTCCAAAGTTGCAGTCGATCCAAATGTTGTGGAACCAGAATCAAGACTCACAGATCCCTTTTTGACCGATATCAAGGACCCACAATCTACAATGACAACAATAAAAGGGAACGAAGATCCAATAAAAAAAAGCACGTTCAAAGAAAGAAGCCACGCTACGCTAAAATTCTACAACAGTGTATATAATTTTTATACAACAAGAAAACGTAAATTGTTTGCTTCGAACTTTGTTAAAATGTCTTTATTTATTGAACCTTCCTGCAAGTCTCAAATACGGACTCTACATGCACACAGTTTGTATTTTTAATGGTTGCAGACTATCTTTCCAGATAAAACATGTCTTTAGATTTAGATGAAATGTTCTGATGTTATTTCAAAATTTGAAAACAACAAATGAATAATACAAATGACGGCTTTTGATTTTATGTACAGACAAAAATCCTGACATGAAACCGGTTTCAATCCAAAATAAGAACAGAGATACCGTTTATGATACATGTTGCTTTCTGCCATTTTCCATTAGTGTCGCAATCTATATTTTTTTGTCCGAGCTGTATCCTTCATCACATGTCACAACTGCCATGGATCCATCAGACGAATCTTGCTCGTAAACGCCATTTTCAATAGATGGAAGAGCACCACAATCTGCAAAATGGAGCAAATTTGATGAATTCCGATTTTTATAACACAAATCAGTGTCTTTGTAAACAAATGCTAAGTATAAATAATATTTTTAGTAAATGTTAATGTTAAGCATTGCATAAGACATGAGTTTCCGTAAGTAAGTACGTTGTTTTTAGTCCCACTCTCACCAGACTGTATATTTAGATACTTAATCTCTTTTTAAATTTTACCTAGTGCAATATCCTTATTTACAAACCAAATCATATGAAAAGATATATCTTATAACAAAATAAGTGAAGCACGTTTTCCAAATGTTGCGTGAAGTTACGAAGAATGTATCATGTCGCTTTAAAACCAACAATATCAATGATAATTCATTTACCTGCCAATATTTCCTCTACCCATGACTGATGTGGCTCGACTATTGTTGCCTGCTTATAGGTGCCGTCACATATATCAATTTCTGATATTGAGAACCCTAGTAAACGCCATTCATCCTTTACAACCCCAAAGATCGGATGTCCAGATTTAAGCTACAATTAAATAGTAATTACTTACTTTTCTGATGCTGAGATTCCAAGCAAACGCTACCCCAACGATCAAATGTCCAGATTTAATAAAAATTAAACAGTAATTACTTTTCTGATGTTGAGAACCCAAGTAAACGCCATTTATGTTTTACAACCCCAAAATATCAAATGTCCAGATTTAATCTACAATTAAATAGTAATTACTTTTCTAATGTTGAGAACCCAAGTAAACGCCATTTATGTTTTACAACCCCAAAATATCAAATGTCCAGATTTAATCTACAATTAAATAGTAATTACTTTTCTAATGTTGAGAACCCAAGTAAACGCCATTTATGTTTTACAACCCCAAAATATCAAATGTCCAGATTTAATCTACAATTAAATAGTAATTACTTTTCTAATGTTGAGAACCCAAGTAAACGCCATTTATGTTTTACAACCCCAAAATATCAAATGTCCAGATTTAATCTAACATTAAATGGTAATTACTTTTCTAATGTTGAAAACCCAAGTAAACGCCATTTATTTTTTACAACCCCAATGATCGAATATCCAGATTTATTCTATAATTAACAAACCAGACAGATTATTTTTCTAAGGAGCCCATGCAAACAATTTACAATATATGCACATCATGACAATAAATCCAGTAATGCTTAAAGTACATAATTAAATACCAGTAGCACTTACTTTTTACACCAAATCCAGAGCGTTATATATTTTAAGGTTGTTCTGAATTTTTATATGAAAGAGTGACCATGAGATTTCACGAAGCGAACGAAACATGACAAAGTTTAGAGTACTTGTGATAATTACCATTTACTGCCATTAGTATGGAGACTGCGGCTTGCTACCATGAATCCAGCCTTTATGTCTCTTAAGGAGAAACGTCAGCTAAGTAGATTGGGGATTTTGTTGGACCAATTCTACAATGACATCGTTCTTCTTACAATATAAGGTGCAAATAAACAGGAAGATTCAGTACAAATAAAGTATTTCCTATTATGACCACGTTACTGTGTGTCTAAAGAAGCATTGAATCAATAAACATTTATAAAATAATTTTAGAGACAGACAATATTTCAGTATTTCAATATTATTTTCATTCAGGGCGCAACAAGAGTAAGTATGCATCAGTAGTAACATGGAATGCACCAGAAAGACTATATATCAGAAAAAAATTAATTTATTCTATCAGGTTCTAGTGTAACGATGAACAAAAAGCAGACAATAAAAAATATTTGTCCTTTTTTTGTTCATTAAATGTAATTTTTAGGTTCTTGAGTGTTTGTCGTTATAATAGGGGATGAATATTTTTCTAAATATTGAACTGAAATGAGCCACGCTATGAGAAAACCAACATAGTGGCTTTGCGACCAGCATGGATCCAGACCTGCATCCGCGTAGTCTGGTCAGGATCCATGCTGTTCGCTTCAAAGTCTATTGCAATTAGAGAAACCGTTAGCGAACAACATGGATACTGACCAGACTGCGCGAATGCATCTATGTAACACGTAAACATCTATGTAATTACATAAAACTACCAAGTGATATTTTTGATTGGCAACCACTGGAGCAGGCCCTTATCAATCACTAGCCTAACATTAAACGTACACTGGCTTTACACTAAATACACACTAACCGAACATTTAATACACACTAACCGAATACTAAATACACACTAGCTTAACACTAAATGCACACTATCCGAACACTAAATGCACACTAGCCTTACTCTAAATGCACACTACCCTAACTCTAAATGCAAACTAGCCTAACACTAAATACACACTAACCGAACACTAAATGCAACCTAACGTACACTAAATGCATACTACACTGACACTAAATATACACTAACCTAACACTAAATGCATATACTAACCGAACACTCAGTGATTGAAACCGGCTCAGCTGTAAAACAGTCGTGTCTTTTTTTATTGTATCTTTCAGCAGTTCCTTGTTTAGTACATTTAGCATCAGAGACAAAGCTAACAGAAGTCGAAACAAATGTATCTGAAAGAAATCGTAAACGAGATCATACGCAGACAAGTTTCTTCCAATTTTGAATTCATATCGAAGATTAGGTTCTGTAGTAGATACAGGTTGTCATTTCTATATATTACAACAATGGAGACAACAGGTTTGCTATGTCGGACAGCGTCGAAAAGCCTCGCATATTCATTTTTACGAAAATAATCTATTTCAGTTATAATGCCGCATCAGATCAACAAACAAGAGGAAAATGATATTAAAGCCGAAAGCAACAATTATATCCTGAAAATTTACCAATTGTTATCCTCGTGACTGAAATACTGCTGTAAGCAAGTTCTGTAAAAACTTTGTAAGAAGACATTTCTTCAATTTTTATTCAAACAGTCATATATCACATATATATTACATACATTTCAACTTTTACTTTTAAATCTGTTATCTTATTGTTGTTGCTTTCGATGACACAAATGCACGTACGGGATGACGATTAGCAGCAACCACGTTTTCATAGTGACATATCGCGAGGTTAATAAATTTAATGCGGAAAGTCACAAATGTAATATTCTTTTTATCACATGTTAGCTTTTCCTACCGAAACATCAAAAATTCTACTTTCTTTAACTATTATAAACAAGTCAATTTGACCAACGTCCCTTTTACTTAAACGACGTCGACGTCAAAGCTTTATTA